>NW_007578325.1:0-230496 GCF_000690725.1 Stegastes partitus
AAGAATTTAAAAGAATAATAATGATAACACAATTATAATAACACAATAATAATAATAATTCAAAAAATGGGATAATCTACAAAATACCTAATTTTTCTTTGAAGTAACAGCAAATATCTGCAAAAAATACTATTTATTAATGATTTAAATACAGTATAAAAAGTGCAATTTTATGGTTAAGCACGGTAAAAGAACAAAATACAATTTTAAAAAGTAGACATTTTTGTTCTTGACATTATCTACAGTTTTGTCCTGTTTATTTGCTTGTTTGTTTGTTTGAAAAAAATAGAAAATAGTTTTCAGTAATTTTTCCTAGTTAATATCTGTGATTTAACAAAACACAGAAAATCTGAAAAATAACTTTTTAATATATATATATATATATATTTACAGTGTATTATACCTTTCATTTCTTAGTTTCGTACGTCCTTAGTTATTTAATATTCATTCATGTCTTTACGTCTCCGTGCACTGCTGTCCGCTGAGCGCTGCTCGCCCCGCCAGTGTCCACCAGGGGGCGCCGTCTCCTCCGCGGTAGCCGCTCCCTCGGTGCCAGAGCAGGTGTACCGAGGTGAAGCAGCTCGCAGAGCTCGGGTGTTTCCGTCACCACTCGGCAGTGAACCGCTGTGGATGTGGGAATGCGGTTGCCGGAGGCTGTGGGCATTGCTGGACGCTCGGCGGAGATGTGCGCACGGAAGCAGGATCCCTCAGCGGCTGGCTGTCGTCCAAGTTAACGGGCTGTTTTGGGGATGTGGGCGGGAGCCCCGGACGGCTGGGTGTCGCTCGGAACAGGGCAGCGGGGTGTTTTTTTCCCCCCATTTTGCTGGGGATTTTCTGCCTTGTAGGGGGGGAACGAGAGAGGAGCCAAGGAGGATTCCCCAGCACCATGGAGCCACGCATTGCAGGCAGCGTGAGTACAGGCGGCAGACAGCAGGAGAGCCTCCGGGGACTGGGCTCGTCACTGCTGGAATCACTCATCAACTTTTGGGCGACCTATTTTATTGACGGCCGGACGCGCCACAGCTCCCAGCGCCTCCCCAACACACACATTGCCTTTTGTTGTAGAGTGTTGCTCAGGTGTCGAAACAGTATTCACACTAATTGATAATTAACTGCGTGTGCGGAGCTCGACTAGCATCAGCAGACACCTGCTGACCGTCAGAGGCCGGCCGCTGAGCTTTTAGTGCCGCGTCTGACGACTCATCATCGGATTAATTTCTGAGGATTTTCTCCTGCCTTTTGTTGCTACGGCGGTTGCTACTGACGACCAGTGAGTCCAAAGTCGTAAACAGACGGACTGACACTGAAAAAAAGGGCAGAGCACACAAGTTGTGTCCACTAATATCATGTGTATACTTCTTCTTCAACGCAGGGTCTGATAGTGACCTTCTGCTGGTGAAGACAAGGACAAGCTGCGAGTCTAAAGTCTGTGTGACATGGTTACCAGATGAAACACTACCTGCTGGCTCACTAACACAGCCGAACTCACCAGTGCAGCTTCAGGGCCCTCTGTGTTTCTGTTTCTTTCTGTGTGTGGACACTGGAGGGGTTTGTTGCTCCCAGGATTGAGTTAACTGCGGCCAAGTAGCCAGATTACTGTGGATTAGCAGGCATTTAAAATAGTCACGTTATCCCAGCAGTCCTTGCAGAGTCAGCTACAACAACACCTTTTGGGGCGGCTGCCAAAAAAATGAGCCTGTGAAGAAGTCATGTATGGTTTAGGTGTGCACAAGTTGCATCTACAACACGCTTGCTGCTTTCTTCTGCTGCTTGTTGGTTTCTCACATAGCCTGCTTTAAATGTCTTGATAGGCCATCAGAGTTCAGCCACAAGCCAAGAATGAAGCGTGACTCACCTTGTGTAGGGACAAAGACTGGAAACAGACCTGTTAACTGAGGTCAAAATGCAGGATCAGGAAGCAGACATACAGTTTATGCTCTCTTTAAACTTAAGCTTTGCTGTATTTTAGCTGACGATCGCATATTTTTACAAGACACGGTCATTACAATGACAAATGCAAAAATAGAAAAATAACAGGAATCAAAAGAAAATATATCAGTAAGGCCTAGTGTTTGTTGGTTTCAGCTTTTTTCAGCTGATTTATTTGAATAACTAACTGTTTTAAAACAAACATTAATGGTAACATGTAATTGACATTTTCTACTTCCGCCTGGCATTTTATGAGGTAAAGGATGAATAGATTAATAATGATAAAAAATACTTTCTGAACTAAACAGTTTTTAGTTGCAGACAGACGATACAAGCTACCTTTAAGGTCCAAAGAGGGTCAAAGATAGGTCAAAAGAGTTAAAGTAAAGTCAAGAATGAAGCAAGACTCACCTTTAGTTAGTAAAAACGCAGGATCTGGAAGCAGATATACAGTTTTTGTTCTATTTTAGCTCAAGATCATGGACTTTTGACAAGACACAGCCATCACAATGACAAATGCAGAATCTGTAATAATAAAAAGACAGAAAATCAGATGAAAATGAATCAGTAAAAGCCAAATATTTGCACATTTCAGCTTTTTAAAAATGGGATTATTTGCATTTTTTTCTGTTTTGTTTCATAACTGACTGTTTCAAAGCAATAATTTAATCGTAAAGCCAAGAATGAAGCATGACTCACCTTGTGTAGGACATAGACTAGCCAAACAGTTGCTATTTTTGTCTTTTCATACTTACTGATTTGCTTATTTTCATTATTTTATTTCAGTCATTAATTGTTCACTAATGGTTACCTGGATTTGGCGTTTTTCTGCTGCTTTCTGGGATTTTATTAGCTAAATGGTTGTTTTGCTTCACTGGCCCATTCTGTAGAACGTAAGACGTAGCTACACAGTGAATGGATCAATCAAAAAACACTTGTTTTTTGCTAATGAAAAGGGTATTAGTTGTAGACACATATTATGTATTGAAGGTTGATCAGCTGTGTTGCTGATGTGAAGAGCAAAAAATCTCACTAGTGTATCTAAAAGTGCTTTGAAAAATATTTAAAGTGTCATGTGATCTGGTGTCATCATCACAGGATTTTAAAGCAGGAACACAGGTGACTGGTTTTGTGTTCTGACGTTGAAAATGATAATTTGAAAAGTAGTGATAAGTGCAGAACCTTTAAGAGATGAGATCTATGTGGGAGCTGCACCCGTGAGTATGTGAATGTATAATGTCTTCGGCTACAAACCCAGCTCGAAAGACGAATTTCCATCCAAAATCAAATCCTCATCTCTAGATTCTGCGCTGATCTTTGCTGCACAGCATCGAGGCCCCAAACTGTGCAGATGGTTTTGAGCAGACCCAAAGTCCAAAATTGTGTTTGGCAGTGGCAGAAACAGTGTGATGTTGATTTGCAATTTTGAGTGGAGTGTGAAAGCAGCTTAGCTCGTTCAAAAAAAAATCATTAAAAAGCTAAAAGCCAGTCAGTATTATCTGAATCCCCGAGGATCTGCAGCAGCAGCTACCTTAATGATTTAAAACTCAACTGGGATTGTTCGGCTTTGAAGTGACACTAACGTCGTCTGTTTGATGTTTCCAGTGTGAAAGGTGACAGTGAAGTGAAATGCAGAGCGTCTGACCCTCAACTGTAAACCTTTTCCTGTTGCTGCGGCACATTGAGGTGACAATACGTGACAAGGTACTCACTGCACTACAGTTTGACTTATTTATCACAGTTTGTTTATGGCGGATACATTCACATGACGGATGTAGAGTCGATTATTTCACGAATGTGTCACAAGAATGGATATGATGTAGCTGTGTGTTTTTCCTGTGTGACTACATGTTATTTAAATACGGCGTACCGTGGGTTAAAATAAAGCGTTTGAAATGTTTCTCTTGCTCACCAGTTGTGGAGTTTGTGAAGCCAACAGCAGCATCATGTTCTACGGTTCTTCCTCTGGGGCCAGTATGTCCCTCCCATCCAAGAGCCGCCTGAAACGCCAGAGCAGGACCTTCACACAGGTGCACACACACAAACACCGACACACCAACACAATGTCATTTGGGTCAGAAGAAACCATCCAAGTAAATGAAGTCCAAACTAAATGGTTACGACAAGCTATATAAAGAAAACACGGTAATAATGCAGCTTTTACTGATGTGCTTGATTGTTTGAAATATTGTAGACACTTAATGCGTTACAAACAAAAGTATATTTTCTGACGGGTTGAAGTTGCTTTTGCGATTAATAAAATAGGTTATCCAGGATATTAGTCACGCTCGAGTCTTGATTCTATTGGATGGATTGCCGTGACAGTCAGGCATTGATGGCGACCAGAGGATGAACCCTGATAACTTTATTCATCCTCTGACTTATATTTTGACTTGAATTCTTTATGTTCTATACATGACAAACACATGCAAACCTTACAACGTCCCAATCACTCTCAGCTGTGTATTTTGTGATTAGCAAGTTTTCTAACACAGTAAACTGAAATGCAATCACATCTGAATAGTTAATTGGTAATTTTTTTAAGAGAAAAAAAAATCCCAGAGCTTCTTAAAATGGAATATTTTCTGGTGTCTTTACTGCTCTATGACAGTAACCTGAATGTTTTTGAGTGGTAGATGAAACAAGACTTTTGACTTTTTGTCATTGTGGGCTTTAGGTATCACTGATCAACATTTTTTTTTTTTACCATTTTCTGACATTTTTTTTTAGAACGAACACCTCATTAACCAATTGAGCAAACAATTGACAAATTAATTGACAAGACAATGAAAATAAGCATGAATTGCAGCCCTAATGTACATGCTAGCATTCTCATTACTCTCTAAGTGTTTAGTTCATTCAACACAAAGAACCACTAACTACAGACTATACACTTCAGTCTTGTTTACGTGTAACTTTTCATTAGACCTTTTTCACAGTAGATATTCTGGCCTGTCCTAGAAGGAAAGACACAGGTACACTTAGTAATGTATGTGTGTACTGGTCCACTGTCATGCCTTACTGGGACACTTGATGGAACTGAGCTGTAACAAAAACAGTGCTTCTCTTCAAAATGTCTGCTGTTAAAAGTCTATGTGGTGAGCATCACAAACAAAACCCCCATCCATTGACATCCAGTGTTTCAGTGAAGATGTCCATCTCAAAGATCCCTAAATCTTGGCAGGTAAAACCAAAGCAGTATGCATCATGAAACACCCCTATAGACATTTTTGGGGGAATTTTGGTGAGCAGACAAGTACTTCAATATACATTGCAAGAACCATACAGACGGACATTAAAGAAGAAACTAACACAAGGTGTCTTTAGAAGGTTGCCAGAACAGCTTCAGTGCTCCTTGCCATTGATTTTCCAAGTCTATGCTGGAGGGATGAACACTGTTCTTCTAAAACAAATTTCCCAGAGGTGCTCAATTGGATTGAGATGTTGTGACTGTGAAGGTCATAGCGAACCATTCACATTATTTCATCAAAGCGTTCGGTAACAGCGTGTGTGGGGCATTGTTCCCCTGGAAGAGAGCACTCCCATCAGGATAAAAATGTCCCATCACAGGATAAAGGTTATCACTTAGAACAACTTTGTATTGATTTACAGTAATCCTTCCTTCTGAGGGGACAAACGGACCCAGACCATGTCAGCAAAATGCCCCCAAACAGCACAACAGTGCCATTTGATCCCCTTAGTGTAGGGGTTAATGGTTCAGGTTTTTCCTTTAATTTGTCATGTAAGACAAGTGATCTTCTAACTTTTCATTTAGATCAAAACTTTTTACTTGTTTTGTACTTAATCAGGACAAATACCTGCAAAGTAAGAACTGTCCCTTCAGCTGTGATGAACTCTGTGATGACCAAGTCTTGGCAAATATGTTTTTATTGTGACTTGGGTGCACAAACTTCTTAATTTGCGTTGCAAGAAATGCTGCACATATTGTCTGTGATACGATCATGACCGTGCAGTTTATTTAGTGATGTTTGTGTGTGGACTAGGTCCTGTACCGAACTCTGAGCTACAGAGACCGTGTCCCAGCAGAAACTGGAACCAACACCCGTGGGGACCGTCGCTCCACCACTGAGCCCCCAGAGAGGCCAGCGGATGACCCTGCCGAACTCTCCACGCAGAGCTCGGCCCCCGGGGTGCTGAAGATTTTTGGAGATGAAATCTGTGCAGGTGCCAACTACAAGAGCGTCCTGGCCACGCCGCGCTCCAGCGCCCAGGAGCTGGTGAAGGAGGCACTCGAGCGTTACTCGCTCAACAAGGATGCTGCCCACTGCTACGTCCTGTGCGATGTGATCGGGCGTTTGGAGGGGGGAGGCGGGATCGGAGGAGGGGGGTGGCGGACTGAGTGCCTGCGAGCGCTGGGGGACAACGAAAAGCCGCTGTTGCTCCAGGAGCTGTGGAAGCCCCGAGAAGGACACGCTCGCAGATTTGAGCTGCGCAGGAGGGCAGAGGTGGAGGAACTCAACGCCAAGGAGAAGGACACCATCACTGCTGGTGAGGAAACACACAAAGTCACACACACACGTAGAGATAGACAGGTACACACACATACACACACAGCAGCAGCTGGTCTAATTCGCTTCCTTTCTTAACATGTCAAACTCAGCAGAAAAGCACAGCTCGTTAGCTCCTCTGCAGCCTGTGTGTGTGTGTGTGTGTGTGTGTGTGTGTGTGTCCGGAGATGCACAATAAGAGCTTTCGTCACAGTTATTATCCTGTGGAGAAGATATTGTTCCAGTGTGTTTCTTTAATACGGAGGAGCTGTGACGACACAGCATTTCATCAGGGTTTCTGTTAGACACACACACTCATTTGTGCACACACAGATTCCAGACAGTGCAGTGGAAATGCATGGACAGCTGGTCGATTGATTGAGTGAAATCTGAAGCCTTTAAAACCGGAGGTGTGGATGGGTGTGAGCACCGGGGTGTTTTTATGAATGACAGATTTCTACTACAGACATCATTTCCCACTAAAGTACCTGCATGACTCTGCTCCCAGCCTCAGAGAGTCACTCTACCGAGGAGACAGAGTCAGGAAACTCAGGAAAACAACTGTTGTGACTTTACATCTGCAATGCAGCAACATGAACACTGATCTCCGCTCAGTCTGTGTGAGTGTGTGTCTCTTTAGGAGCCATGATGTGACCTTTATGTGTAATTGGTTTACTGATTGATGGAAAGTTTACACGCGCTCACTCTCTCTCCCTCGTGCATCCCGTTGAAGAAATTCATACACACTCAGCAAGTGTTGCTTTCAGAGAGACAGAGCAAATATTTTCAGCCTAGCACGTTGCACTTTGTAGCAACACCAACATTTCTCATAAAGTGTGCCAGGGTTTACTGGTTGCTATGTCAACTTCTGTGGCAGCCAGAGAGTCAGTCAGTAATCTCTTATGCTGTTTTGTTTTGCTGTTGTTGGATCATTTTCGCACACTACAGAAGACAATATTAGCCTGTAGAGTGCATACAATCTATAAAGAATAAGGTTGGTGGTGCAACAGACTGCATGAAAAGACTTTTAGAGATTTTCTTTCTCTTGGGGGCATTTCAGGTAAAAGTTGGCATCCATGCTAGATCAATTAATTACAGAGTGAAGAAGAAGATGTGGGTGGATGCCACTGTGAAGTTTGGTTTTCAGGGTCAGTTGTAAAGTCAAACAGGACAAAAAAATTGGCAGAAATGTGTAGTTTTTCTCTTTTAATAAAACCAAGACATGTTTGGTAGCTCTAGTGCTGATCAAAAAAAAAAAAGTGACGAAAAGCAATATAAACAGACATATCACACTTTTCCGAAAGCACGTGACTCAGCAAAGCTTTGACAACACTAAAGTGGCAGAACACCTGATCAGAGAGATCGGGAGGCTGTGCTGTTCCTCAGTTGATACTGGTCCTATTGCCTGCCATTAGCTGCTCATTTTCCCAACTTTGTTCTCCCTTTCTGCTGTCTGCTCGTCCCCGCTTTCTGTTGCAACAACAACAACCTCCAAGCAGCAACCTACCACTTTGAAAATTTCAAATTTTGCAGAGGATTTGTGATCGTGCAGTACAGCAGCCCTGCTAGTTGCTTTTCAATGGATTATCCATTTTAGTGACAGTGCTCATCTCCCTGAGTGCAAATGTTCCACCACAACAATTCAATTCAAATTCAATTCAGTTCAATTCAATTCCCTTCTATTTATAGAGCGCCAATTCACAGCATATGTCAACCCAACAAACCCGATGCCACCCATCACTATTTAGGAACACTGAAGTCACATCCTTTGCTTAGCCTCACGACGACTGTGCAGAATGACACTGAGATGCAGCCCATTATATATTCAACAGAACTGGTTGGAAAAGTGAGACTACTACCAGACATAAACATAAATACAATCATCCCAGTGTTTTCCACTTTTGGAGGTTTTTTTTATTAATCTCCTTGAAATTAGGTTGAATTTTTCTCGAAATTTGAAGAAAAACCTTTACAACACTTTCCGACTTGGCAACTCGATCTGTGTCACAAATATAAAGTTTTATTATTAGAAATGAAGAATTAAGTTGCAAAAACAGATAACTCCATTTTTGTAGATTTTCAGAAAACGTCTTTGTTTGTTGCTTGAGATAATATCAGTCAAACTGAAGCTGAGTGGATTTGACTCAGTAGAAATGACATGACAAAAATAGAGATAACTTAAGTTTGATTGATATTTTCTCAGGTAGACGATGGAAAAGTGGATTTTCTGAAGGCTTGTGAAGATGGAGTTATCTGTTTTTGCAAATTAACTCTTCAAATATTGTTCCACATGCCTTTAGGGTGGTTGTATTTCTGCACACAACTGGTATATTGAATCACTTTTCTGCACACATTTTTCCACTGAAAATTTTTAAGAAGCTCAGTAGTGAATTGTGGATTTGTTGGAACTATTTTCAACTGCGGATTAATACACATTTGGTGTGCAAGTTAGCATATACAGCAGGGCAGTGAATGTGGGATTGGAGGTAGGCGATCTGGGCAAAAAATCCTGACAGAATCATGATCCACGATCTGAATCACATTTCTCTGCACAGAGTTAGTTGACGTCACGCGATCACATGATTATTTGTGCATATGGTTGCCTGGTTACAAAACCTGTCACGTCAACTCAAGACTAAAGGCCCAATTATTTGCATCCTGTTATCGCTCTGATTTAATTCTTAAAGTTCTGACAGAAAGTGGTGATTTGTATCTGCAACTTTACGCTTCTTTCAGGATGTTAATTCACCACCTACTGGTTCCCATTAGTCTTCCACCACGCTGTCCTACACCTCTAACATGCATCCAGTCATGCTATTGGTTAGTGGATGTTGAGTAAGAAAGTTTTAACAGCGCTAATATTCATTTAATTACCGACACAGTCAGTTCGATTCTGAAAAGGGAATCATATGCCAAGTCAAGATTGTTCATTATATTGGATTGTCAGATTGGCCTGATGTAGAATTGACTCAAAATAAACTGTGTTTGTATTAATGACGTGTTAACCAGTGAAACACTGTGGCTCACTGATGTCTCTCTGTTTTGTTTCTGGACTGAAATGAAGCTCCACGGTACACAGAAATATACGATATCACTCTTTGGATTTGGTTTGGAGGAATCACATCATTGTTGGCTTTGGTATTTTCTTGGATTTATTTACTTTGAGTAAAATACAGAGCACCACCAGCCTTATCCTTTATAAGCATTCTTTGCTGTTCTTTAAGACATTTCAGTCACAGCTGCAAAGCTGCAACTTGAAGCTCTTAGTGCATAGTGCCTCAAAATGTAACTGAAATTATAACAGCAGCAAAGAATACTTTCAGTGATAAAACTGCTGTGTCAACTAATACATATTAATACACGTTTTCATTTTCACACTAACCTTTTCTCTATTGTGTTATAGTGTTCACAAAACTCACACACCCTGGAGTCTCTTTCTCTTTGCCTCCGTCTTTCACTTCTCCCCTGGTGCTGGTGTGAGCGTGCATGCTCATGTGTGAATTCTCACATACACTGTTGAAAATGAGATCGCATTTTAAAGGTACTGTAGGATTTTCACTGAACACATGAACACATCACAGCCAAATTAAGTGTATGTCATCCTTCAGTGATGTATTATCCTACGGTCCAATTTCTGCTGGTTTTGCTCACATGACAGTCTACTGCACCAGCAGATTGGATTTCAGCTAAAGTGATCCAAAAATAAAGCGTAAAGCAGATCATACTGTAGCTAAAACTGTAGCTAATTTGACAGTGATATGTTGGAGGAGAAAATCCTGTACCTCACGCCTTTAACTGTGTATCTCACCTTACTAACTGCTGATCACAGGCCTTTTCTGCCCCACAGTGCATGAATGTCTCGTGGTGTGTGGTTGGGGGCAATTCTGTGCTTGGTGTTTTGGATGCAGGGGGTTGTTTTCTCAGCCTCCTCCTAACCCCTCCCACCCTGCTGTAGGGCCTAAAAC
The DNA here is from genome assembly GCF_000690725.1 of Stegastes partitus. Classification (NCBI taxonomy): domain Eukaryota; kingdom Metazoa; phylum Chordata; class Actinopteri; family Pomacentridae; genus Stegastes; species Stegastes partitus. The sequence goes on from NW_007578325.1 coordinate 10,403, forward strand.
CCCCCAATTCCTGGCGGCTCTAATGGGTCGGTCCGGGCTGGGCAAACACAGGAGCTCCCCCCTGCGGTGCGGTCGAGTGGTACAGTCCAGCTCTAAAGGTGGGGACTGGCCTCAGGTAGGGTGGCTGTCAGTCATTGCCATGAAGACCACCTCTACCTGCGTTTTCACCAATGCCACCCCCATTGCCAGTGATTTGGAGTGTGTGAGTCAATCTGTGTGAGCCATCGCATGGCCTCAAAGTCGTCAAAACTCCAGTCATGAGGAGCTGCTCGGTTCGCCTTCCATCCGGTTCACTGTCGTCAGCCACATGTGCTGCTCCATCCAGCCCCATTTACTCCATCCGACTGTGACTGATTCACTCCAGCCTGGATTTGTTTTAATTGTTAGCTTCCACTCAGCTCACACATGACTGTTGCACTTGTGTCACTGCAGCCTGAGAAGTTGCTTCAACCAGACTTCACTCATGTGTCAAACATACATGTTGACAATGCACAGACCAAGTTTAAGCACACTGTCTTATTTCCTTCTACTACTTCTTTTCACTTTGCTCCTCTTTATTATTCTCCTCCTGTCCCCTGTCTTGCCCTTCTCTCTCCCTCCTTGTTCTCTTGCTTGCTATTCCTCTCGGCCTCCTCGTAGATATTAATGCCCAGGCTCGTAAGCTCCAGAGGAACAGGGCGAAGGGGACGCTGACCCTGCCCCGTTCCAGCAACTCATCCTTCAGTCGCAGCCTCAGTGAGACCAGCCTCAACCAGGTGGGGCCTCCTGCTGAAGCTGCCATGATTGATTGTTTGTATTCACCGAACTGTTTTCAAAGTGCCCTAAATCCTTAATGCATGTGTTTTTTTCTGTGGGTGTGCTTGCAGCTTGGAGTGGGAGAGGAGCCCAAGCGTTATTACTCCACGCTGCCAGGACCTTTCAGGGGTCGAGAACGTGAGGCAGCCTGCAGCGGCCGGAGGAAAGAGGAAGGGAGTCAAGGGGGAGGAGGGGTGAGGCACTCTCTGTACCAGTCCCCTCATCTCCTGCTGCTACAGGGATTCAATCGGCAGGTGAGGATAGTGAGGAGGTTCTCTTGTTGCGTTAGATTCCTCTGATGATGTGACACTCATTGTCGTGTTTGCTACAGGACTGCCTGGTTTACCTGCTGAACAGAGAGCAGCACACAGTCGGTCAGGAGACTCCCTCAGCTCGCCCCAACATCTGCCTCTTTTCTCCTGACATCCTGCCTCTCCACTGCCGCCTGCGTCGTGTCCCTGCACCCCGTCGCCACGCCGCCAACAACAACAACAAGGGAGAGGAGCTGCCGGAGAGTCAGCGATTCTGCGTCGCCGTGGAGCCTGTGCTCAACGCCACAGTTCTGGTGAACTTTTCCCGCTGCGAGCGCTCCACCACACTGCGACACGGTGACCTCCTCTCCTTCGGAGCTCATTACATCTTTCTGTACAAGGACCCCACAGGTGCTAAGCCTCTGCCGGCGCAAACCTTGGCACGCCTTCGCACGCTGGGACAGCTTTACGACTCAGGGGTGGAAGAAGGAGAAGGTGGAGCTCAGACTTGTAAGATGTGTGGCTCGGTGCTGAAGGACAGAACAGCACAGGTGCTGAGCGCTCCAGCGGTCAGACGCAGCTTCAAACCGCACCTGGTGAAACCGCGCAGTGTGGGGACGACATCAGGAGGGCCGCTAACGCTGTCAGGAGGTGAAGGAGGAGGAAGAGGAGGAGGAGGAGGAGGTCAAAAAAGGAGGCTACAACTGGAGTTTGACCAGGCTCATGAAGACCAGCTGTTGAACAGGATTGTGTCTCTGATAGAACCTGGAGGTTTGTGCACTGATTAACAATAGAATAAAGAATATAAGTCGACAGCTGGATGCAGTGTTTTTATCTGAGATTGCAACTGACAGTTTTTTGACATTGGAAAAATGCAGAGCTGCAACAATTAGTTGATCATTTATCAACTATAAAAATAATTTGCAAGCATTTTGACAATCGGATTGAGTATTCCTTTTACAGGAAAATAAATTCTCTTTAACCGTAAACTGAATATATTTGGGTTGTGGACACAAAGGGACATTTGGGGATATTATCCTTTGCTTCAATGAACTCATCAACATTTTACATTTTTTTTGTAAAATTTTGTAGACCAAACACCTAATCACTTATTCTAGAAAATAATCAACAAATGAATTAGCAATGAAAATAACGTTTAGTTGTTGCCCAAATACACTCACTTCCAACGCTATTTGGCTGTTATTTGCCTCTGAAAATTCTGTGCTCACCTCAATACATTAAAACTGAATAGAAACTTATTTTTTATTATTTAAAAAACAGTTTCAGCTCAGGACACAGTGCAGCTAATACTTAGTGCTGTAAAAAAGAGGGATGAGAAAAATGGTGAAAAGGGCATTTGTTTATGTCTTGTCCCTGCCAGTAATAGTTCCATGTCATCATTTTTTTACCCTCGTCCTTTAAAGTATCGATCATAAACATGACACTTAAAAAAAATCAAGAACAACAGCTCATTGCTGATTCAGCATCCGTGTTCCTCTTGATATTCTACAGACCACACAGCTAGAAAGTTGTTTGGATGAAACCTGTGACCTCTTAGACACTGTGAGCTGCAGGCTTAGATGTACACTGCTAGAGGTAAATAGGAAAGTGTGTTTTATAAAGATCACTCAAACCTGTGTCTTTTTCTCAGGTGATGACCATAAGCTGACACCTGCCTACCTGCTGTGTATGTGCATACAACACTCTGCCTCAACCTTCCCTCCCGGGAGTTTTGGAAAACTGCTGCTCAAGATCGTCCGACGAATCCAGACCATCGCATGGGTCAGTGTCAGCCTGTATAATCTTCTCTCTGTGTCTTAGTGTCTCTGTGGCACGTTGGTCTCTGCTTAAGATGACCTCATGTGGAGAGAAAGCAATCAGCCGTGTCAGGTCAGGTGAATAGTTAAACACAGAGGCATATCACATGTTTTGAACTACTTTACCCTCACGCTCACATTTTGTTCTCACTGTACAATGAACTGTCTGTCTGTCTGTCTGCCACCATAGCAAAGGATTTATATGAGAAATAATCATTTCGTAAATGGTTTTATTCAAACTTTTGATCACCCATGGGCAATTTACATATGTGGAGAGAGATGAGGGGACTTTCTAGTTATTCACATTCTAGAGGAGGCAGTGATGTTTGGGTTATAAGCCATAAAAAAAACAAGATGTTACTTGGATACACAAGAGATGACAACCAGAAGCATCACATTCATTTCCAGTTTTATATACACTTTTAAATATTTGATGTTGCACATTTTCGTTCAAATTGCGTAAGTACTGAAGTTTGATATTCAGCAACAGATAATACTGGTAGATGTATATCAAACTCTGGAACTCACCAAAGAACTGAATCGACTGATGGATGGACTCAGCTTTAGTCGGGCCAATACTAACCCAAGCATCAAAGAGTTTCTGCCTAGCGAGTAAAGAAATGAAATAAATTATTTCAAACATGCTTTTATTAAACAAATTACATGTGAATTCATTTCAAATTAGACATAATAAATATAAGAAATTAAACTTTTTAATCTCCTACTGCTTCAGTTAAAAATTATTATTAGTTTTTTTGTTTTTTTTACTAATTGCATCTGACCCCAGTTCTTGCAATGTGCTTTTTGCACATGTTCATATCATGATGCAGATAGAAGTGCGATTATCCCAGTTCCTGATGTATTTAATGTGTGATCAATTTAGTAAGTTAATGACGGACTAAAATTGATCATTAAAAAATTGCATTTTAATGATGTCGCTGCTCTTTGTCCTGAAGGTTTATGTTTTATTTTAAGTGTATAGAATATATGCTACTTGGAGTTGTTTCAGGTGAGGTGGCCAATTCCTGCAATAAAACACTGCAGGAAGCCCTGAACATGTTCTGCCCTTCCTTCTTCTATATCTTTATTCAAGCTCTTGCTGTTGGTCCGTGAGGTTGTTTTGTTACAAGGGTCATCTTATAGTCAGGCCAGTAGAGCACGAGGTAATTATCAACATGCGTCACTGTCAGCTTGCTAGGTTTTGTAAATATGATAGCGGTATTTCTTTCTGCAGGTTAGCAATAGCGTCATGAAGTGTGCTTCTCCTACGCACATTCTAAAAGTTTAATGAGCACTTAATTGCTGTGTGTGTGTGTGCGCCTTTCAGGAGAAGACAAAGGAGCTGGCTCAGAAGCAAGCTCAGCAGTGAGTATCACTTTCCATCTTGTGTTCTAAAGAAAGAAAGCATGTGTGCTAATGTGCCATGTTTGAGTCTGTATGTTGGTGTGGTCAGTGTGTTAGTGTGTCAGCCTACCTGAGTTTAACCCACCACTCTGTGTGTGTGTGTGTCCATGCAGTCAGGATCCAGCCTCCCTGTCTCTGCTCAGCATCTCAGACTTGGTTCCAGACCTGCAGACTATCTTCTTCTGGATGTCCAACTCCATAGAGATCCTTTACTTTATACAGCAAAGAGCACCAGCGTACACACACAGCATAGAGACGCTGCAAGGTGCACGCACACGCGCACTCACACACACACACACACACACACACACACACACACACACACACACAAACTCTGCGTGATGAGTGTGGAAACAACTCTGCTGAAGAGTCATTACTCACACTGACATGCAGGAGATACTGACACAGCTACAGTCCTTGTGTTGCCTCTCACTGTATATCTTTTAAATATGTCTCCGTCATCTGCGTCTAGGGTCAAAGGAGTCGTTGCTATCGGCGACCATATCAGCCAATGAGGAGGCTATGACTATCTTGGAAGAAGTGATCATGTACACTTTCCAGCAATGTGTCTACTATATCACCAAGGTAATCAGTCACCGTGGTAACGGTGTCATCCCCTTAATGAGCGAGACAATTTTAATCTTGTTTTTAAAAACCGAGCTGGATGAATAATAACAGACCGTTGTTCACACAGGAGGCCTGATTAAGTTGTAACGGACACACACATGCACATACACACAGCGAATGACTAGATTAAATGAGAATATGAGTACGTGAAGTTATTGTGTAATTTCAGATCACCTTCATCATCATGCATCTTTGTCTTTGATGTGTGTGTGTGTGTGTGTCCAGGCTCTTTATGTAGTGTTGCCAGGTTTGTTAGACTGTAATCCATTCCCAGTCGACAGCTCTGAGCCGTGCTGGAAAGGAGGTGTCGGGTTTCCTGAACCTGTACGCAGGGTGCTGCAGGTAAGTAGGAGTGCTCCATTGTACTGAGCAGTTCAGGTTGTCTGGATCACGAAAGTCGAATTTTTCAAAAATTGTCATTAAGGGTCAGGGACTGTGAATAACTGAGGTTTTTGGCAATGTTTTCACACATAGAATTGTTAAATAGCTTGTTTTAAAACCACTGTTCAAAAAATTTCTCACCAGACAGATATTAAGACTAAAACATTTATTTAAATAAGCATGAATGTCTAATATTGCTTGTCTATATTAAATTTAAGGTTCAGTTTGTTCAAAATTCTATCATTCACATGTTTTCCCTCATTGAAAAACCCAGAACCAGAAATTTTTTTTCACATGCTAAAAAACATATCATGAGCGAAACAAGCAGTCAGCACCATAGCTGAGCTTTTCTGCCTTGGCGTGCTTGAAGAGCTGCAGTGAGTGGTGTGGGGTGGGTTGAGAGAGAGGTGAGGACTTTATAGAGCTGCACATTCTATAGGCAGCAACAATGAACTTATATCTACGCCACTTTTAAGCAAGAAGGGATTATTTTCACCAAAAAAAAAGCTTGTAAATATGTAACAGAGATGAGTTATCAAGGTTTAATCAATGATCGGAAAGAGACTGAGCAGAGATTTTAGATGAGCTCAGAGAAATTTTCCACGTTCAGCAAATGAATGGAAAAAGTTGTTCTGCACAGCAAAGCTCAAACATACCAAAAGAAACACAAATAAGGAAAAATATATTCGTGTGGCAGAGGATTTTAATGAAATGAAAAAAATGTAAGCGGTAATAAATAAGCAGTGGAAAAAACAAAAGTCATGTTTTAGCTGTGTGTGGATTAGGGACATGAAAACATTGGGTTTATGTTTTAAAAGTTCAACTTTTATAAGTTCACTATGTTTCAGAATATTGAGAATTTTGTGTTAATAATGTAAACCACCTGTCTTTTCCACATATTTATTACTTATTTGTACCTAACCAAGTGATGGAAACAGATCTAAAATGTTGTTATTAACGAGATTTTTTAAAATCTCATTTAACCCAATTGACTTTTTCAGCCTAGAGAGCATTATTTGAAAGTTCAGTGAAGGGTTTTAAAGTTTTCAAAGATAGCAAAAAAAGCAACAGAATTTTGGATATGCAGCCGTAGAGGTTTGAATGCATTTGATATGATTTACACCATGTAAACATTATATTGATTCAGGGAATAGAGGCTGGTAACACCATATATAGGATATTATACATCTTTTTGTCAATTTATGACAAACAAAAGCAACAATCGATACAGCGATGTTTCTTTCATTACGACGGTGTTTGTGTGCTCATCGACATGTGCGCGCGTGTGTGCGTCTGCAGGTGCTTCAGAGTGCTCAGGAGCTTTTGCACGGTTACCAGGTTCACCCGGAGATCCAGGCTCAGATGTTTGCCTACCTCTTCTTCTTCTCCAACGTGTCGCTGTTTAACCAGCTAATGGACAAAGGTAGGGCAAAAAAAAAAAAAATCATGCACACTCACACTCTTTCTTCCATTAGACCTCCCTCGGGGGTTGTATAGTTGTTAGCGTGTGTGAGGGAGAGAGAGACAGTGAGCGAGAGTGTGTGTGTCCTCGTGTCCTTGTCAGCATTTTGACAGTGACTAACCTAGATTTGTCCTCAATGCCCTTCTCCTATCTGCATTCTGTTTCCCCCCCCACCCTCCTCCTTCTTCTTCTCCTTGCCTTCCTTCTTTCCATCTGGCCATCAGGGGGTGAGACAAAGAAGAGTAGAGGTGGGGTTGGACGAAGGCGAGAGAGGGGAGATAGAGGAGGGGAGGGGCGAAAAAGGGGCAGAGTGAAGGGTAAAGGGCTGCAAAGCCGTGCAGTAGTTGCGACGACCTTGCTAATAGTCTATTACCTCGTCTAAATACAGAAAATAGTCGTTTGCCGGCAGCTATATCTGTTGGTCCAGCCACCTCTCCACTCCCTCCCTTCATGTCTGGAGCCACACACACACACAGACACACTCACAAACATGCCATATGTCTTCATTAGCTGCTGGAGACAGGAGAGATCACATGTCTGGCAATGGGAGAAGGAGAAATACCTTTATATTCATGCAGGGACTACATGTCCCCCATCTCATCTCCACCTCCCTCTATCCCCTCTCCCACTCTCTGTCTGGCTTTCTCTCTCCGTCTCTCTCTCTCCCTCTCTCCCCCTTTTCGTCGCTCATTGATATTTCTCCGCTGATGGTGTCCATGGTAACAGCAAAGTGAGTTTGTAGCAGGTAACGCTGACGTTTGCATCGGGGCGCTCCGCGACTCACACACTCACATTCAAAAACACCGTTAGGCTCATAATACAGCTCAGGGAGGAAAGAAAATCAAGATTAAGAGATGTAATACGGTGGAGACGCTCCTTGTTTGTGTGTTTGTACGCTGTGCACTTCACGCACCTTGCAAACAGATTATAATGGATAGCTCTTAGTTGTTTGGACTGTTTGATCGAGGGAGTACGATGGCTTTTCTCTGTTTAAAGATGTGTTTGTAAACAGCTGCTATGAAGCATCATGACACCTTTGCCAGGAGGTTAAGTGATGTCTCGTCTGTTTGCGATGCCTCACACATAGATTACTGTATGCCTAGACATAAGCCTATTACAGAGGGGAGGGTGGCTGCTTGCATCCAAAACATATGGCAGAATATTTGAAGGGTTATGTGTGTGTGCACTCTGCAGATAATGCTGCCAGTTCATTGTCTGCCTGAAGCTTCCCGTCACGTCTAACTTGCAGAGAGAGACATTCTGCTGAAACATGTTCAGCTTAAGGCTGGAAGTAAAGCCCCCTTTTCTCTGGTATTGTGCGAAACGTGTCAGTGGCACTAAGTATTTTAAACTGTACCTAAAGCTACTGTTCATTGTTTGATCAGAATTATAATTTATTTCCTTCAAAACAAAATAATCTTTTGCAGTGCTCACGAATGTCACATTTTGTGTGTCACATAAAGAAATAGATTCTTTTTGCATCCAAAGGAGCATCTGTTGAGTTTGGCTTCATGGACTTGACGTCGATTTTTGAAAACCCTGAATTTAAACGGCAAACTCTTCCAATAAAATAATAATAATAAAAATCTAGCCAGTTTTAAACTCTTTTGCTTGTTTATTTTATTGGTCCTTGCATTTTGTGAGATTTTAATTTTAGAAAACCTCGCTCATGTTTTCATTTTATTAAACCAATAATGTTTTTTTTTTTTAAATTGTAAGGATTAATTTTGACACTCAGAGGTGTCTATATTGACATGTGTTTGCATCTGCATGATATAACATTCTATTGTATTCTCATTCTATTCTTCAGGTGCAACGATCAGACGGTTAATCAGTTCATCATTTAAGGCATTTTTGAGTAAACTGCTAAATACTTCCATTGTTTCCCTAAAGTATGAGGATGTCCAGTTTTTCTTTGGCTTAACTGATATGCGATTACTTGGAAGTTTAGACACTAATCATTTTGTAGAACGAATTAATGTTCATTCATTTAGGAAAATAACATGCAGATTAATCAATAACAAAAACAGCTGCAAACCTACATGAAGCACATGTAACATGACATTACATCAGACGGGAGTTTGAGTAAGAAAAGCAGAATATAGTTTTTAATCACGTCATTGCAATATTCACAGCTGTTTGAATTTACTATTGTTGGAACTTGTTGAGTGCAGATGGAAACATTTTGCAGCTACATGTCCTCTCTTCGTATGAGAGAAACGCGTTTTGTATATTGTCCCTGATTATATAAAAATAAGTATTTGTAAGCAGTAAAAAATCTTAAATGACACCCAGCTGGAGTCCAGTTGTTAGTCATTGTTTGTACCAAAGCCCAGCTGAGGCCTGAGCTCACTTTGGGGGGTATTTCAGAAAGCATTAAAGCATTATGGCTGCAGTGAGGTAATGGAACGACAGGCTGACAAACTAAAGGATGCCAGCTTGACAAATGCTAGATTTAGAGTTATCGCTTGCTTAACTTGCCACAAAAGTTCCTTTTAGTTCTTTGATGTGTTGAAGAGAAAGAAAGGATTACACAAGCAGGAACACAAGCTGTGTGCTGGTTTGTTGGCAAGTGAAACACAAACACAGTCGGCTAAGCCCTTCTGCAGCAGTGCATTTGTATTCTGCGAGGAGCAGGCGGCTGGTGGCTGTTGCTATTGTTTCACTGACTTCAATCACAACTTAATTAAAAATTAATGTCTGTATTGCCGTGCAACACACACACACACACACACACGCAGACATATTCACAGAAGCACACGGTCTGTACTTTAGTCTGCCGTTCCTTTAGACATGCACACACCCTCAAATAAAAATCTGCTGCAGTGTTTCTGATGAAATACCAAAAACACTCCCTTCCCTCCTGTGTGCCTGTGTGCAGGTCCATCTCGGGGTTGGTTCCAGCGTTCCAAGGTGCTGCAGATTCAGGCGTGTCTGCGGATGGTCATGGAGTGGGCGAGCAGGTCTGGTCTGGGACATCTGGCTGACAAATTCTTCACCAAACTCAACAGCACTGTGTCCATATTGGCCACCGCCCCACAACAGCTCACACAGGTAACACTCGTATCTACAGTTTCAGTCAGGATTTGTCCTTCTTTGTTTTTATTTCATGAATTACACTTTGCTTGCTAGCACTAATTAGGTGGGAAATCATTCAAATAAACCGAAAGCTTAGCATAATAGATTGCAAGTTTAACTTCAGCCTAAACAGTAGAAGCCAACAGTATTGTTATTGACACCCTTATTGAGACACAGGAAAGCCTTGATTGGTTGAAATCAATTTTCTCAACTGGTTTCCACACATCAAAGGGAACATTGTTCATGAAGCAAAGTGACTTTGATCAGCTATCGATGGATAATGTCCTACACAGGCTGCCAATAACAACTTGTGATTGCCCTCAAATCGTCTGACCTCCCTTGGTTGGTTAGCTGTATTTAAAAGGACCTCCCAGGAGTTGTGATTAATTTCGCCCTTTCTGTCTGCAGGTGGGTTGGCGAGCATTGTCTAGTGAACACCCAACTCTGAAACCAGTGCAGCTCCACAGGATCCTGACTCAGTACCAGATCACAGCAGAGATAGGCTCGGTCCCAGCATGGCAGCCCAGCAGCGAGGACGAGGCGTACATATACAGGACAGGTACATGTGTGACTCTGTCAGGGAGGTTGTGTGAATGTATTGTTGTTGTCAGAAGCATTGACAAAATTCATGTTCTGAATATGGCCTGAATCTCCTAAGATCTTTGTTGGACCAAACAGTCATCAACGTGATGGTTTACAGGGGCAGCACAGGAGCATGAAGGTGCAGCTTGAACAAAATTACAAATGAATGAGCTCATGGACTTTCGCTGCAGCCAGTTTCAGTCTGCATCAGCTTACATGCACAGTGTCATGGTTTGGGTTCACGCCCTGCTTTTCATTACTCGGGATATATTTACAGGACACAGAGGAACCTGATTGTTCATGTCATTGTATACATGATTGATCTTATCCAGTTTCTGACTGTCTGTCTTCTCTCGCCTCATTATCACCTGAGCTACTTTTGGTATCTTTGCTGTTGTTACCGCTCTGTTGGTGTCTGACCATCAGTGCATGAACAACAAATCAAATCGATCCTCCACGTTAACTGTGTCTGATGTACAGCTTAAACATTAGGCCATCATGACTGTATTTTTTTAATGATGGTTTATGTAACATGAGCTGAGGGTGCACTGCTCCAGAGAGCATTTTCAGGTTACTGTCAGAGAATTTTCTCGCTAAGAGAACTGACTTTAAAACAGCTTTGTTTGTGTACAAGTCTCTTCATGGTCCAGCACTAAAGCACATCTCTGACATGTTATTGCCATATGAACCATCTTGGGCACTGAGAACCTCAGGGAGTGGTCTCCTGCTGGTGCCCAGAGTCAGAACCAAATGCAGTGAGGCTGCATTCTGGTTTTATGCAGCTAAAATCTGGAACTGGATTTCAGAAGATGTGAGACAGACCTCAACTCTGACAATGTTCAAATCCAGGCTGAAAGCAGTTCTATTTAGTTGTGCATATGATAGCTGAAAGTATTTTATCTGTACTCTTCTAATTAATGATTGTATTTATGTTTTTATAGATTGATTTTATCTGCCTCTTTGCTTTTAATGTAATTAATTAATGATTGTGTTTATGTTTTGTGGATTGACTTTATCTGTCTTCTTATAGTTTTGTGTGAAGCATTTTGATTTACCTCGGGTACGAACTGTGCTATTCAGATAAACCTGCCTTGCCTTGCCTTACTTGAAACCAGGATAAGCGCTTATCTTAAGAGAGATTCCTCTTAAATCCATAACAGATGCAAGTGTGCATGCCAAAGCAGAAATTTGTGTGGCATCTAAAATTATATTTTCAAAATTTACTTGAATACAGTAACTACAGTTAATTGCAACTAGCTGCACCCTCGTCAGTTATTGTGCACACAAATGTTTTAATCTTCCATATTCTTCTGTGTGTATCCAGTCCCTGCACCATTTGATATAGAAGCAGCACCTAATTATCAAAATGGCCTCGTCGTTTGCCTGACAACTTCTATGACTTTTCTCAAACATTTGTTTTAACTTTTCTGAAAAAATCAATGATTTATCACAAAAAAGTACCCAGTCAAGTGGGCAGAATATTCAAAGATATAGTGCAGCTCATCCCTGACAGATTGGAAGCAGCTGAAAAATTAATTCAGAAAAAGTTCTCTTCAACCTGAAACCACTCCCACAATTTTTACTCTCCATATATATTATTTTTACGGCAAAACATAGGAAAATCTGCCCTCTCTTTCACAGTGCAGTCGGACTCATCGGATGTAGACTCCGGGTATAAGCCTGCTCATGTCAAAAGGTGTTTTCCTGTCCTTTTGCTATCTGCGTGTTACTGTTTTCAAAATTCACTTCATTACAGGGAACCAACAACAACAACAACCTCTGGGCAGTAACCTACTACACTGAAAATGTCAAGTTTTGCTTTGAAACATGCAGTAAGGCAGCCCTGCCAGATTTTATATTATTTTTTTAGTAAATTATCCACTTTAATGACCGTGATCATCTCCCTAAGTGCAAATGTTCCACCAAAAATAATTCCATCTGCCAAAGTTGCATGCTTTGCTTAGCTCTGCCCAATGTGAATGTGACTGGTGTCAAGAACTACAAACAAGTCAGAGTGTTCTTCCCATTGCTGAATGATAGTGATGTGCAGCCAGACCATTATGTTCTACAGAACGGGCTTGCTAAGCGAGACTACTCACAGCGTAACTGTCTAAGCCAGCAAAATATCTGCCCCACAGACTGCAATACAAACTGTGACCCAGATTTTCTAGGCAAAAACAGAAACGACCCATCTTGACTTAGGCCATTTTCCATATTTTTGACATCAGGGACACAAATGAAACACAGATGGCTGCAGTAAAGTCTTGTTACTTCACCTAACCTTGGTGATAGGAGTTATGGCTTTTGTCTGAATTGCCGGAGTTTAAGAGGCGCACCGAGCCAAATCTTAGTGAATTCTCAGACTGACTTGGAGGAAATTTTGCAAATGTCGTAACTGTGGCAACCTTAACTCTGTGGCTACACAAAGCTGATGGACGTTTAGTAATTAACAGCTTCTCTCTGTTTACACACACACTGGAAGGGCATTTCTTTTATACTGCTGCTGAAAGCTGTTTACACATTACATACAGCACACATTGGTTGACACACACTGTAAACGTTTTTTTCTTGAAACACTGTTTTAGTCCAGTTTTTCTCTGGAGTCATTCAGCAGTTCATTTCAGTTGGTGGGTTCCACACACACAACCAGACGCACAGATACAATCATGTTAATATCACTTCAGAGGACATTATATTGACTTTCCATCATTTGCAGGAATCTTAACTAAAACCAAACCATAACTACTACCTGCCCAACCATAATCACAATCATAACCATAACCTAAACTATATATAGAGACAGACAGACAACATAACAGACATCTTTGTGCCCAGATGCAAGTCAAACCTCAAAAAACATAAGGGCTTAACAGAGAGTTTTTCAACTATTCCAACTCATTCAGCAGCTCCTCTGTACAAAGTTAAGCTTTAACTTTACAGCAGCAAGTAGCAAACAAACGACGGCGGCAGCAGCAATCCTGCTGCAATTTCTCCTAGTTGGTTTTAAATGTTTATCATGTTGGGAATGTTTGTGTTTCCTTGAAACATCTCACAGCTGACAGAGGAGCTGTACAGCAGCATGTATATGTGTATACGTGTGTGTGCGTATGTGTGTGTTAACGTCACCTCTTGTGTGTGTTTAGTCGACCTCCTGGAGAGCTTTGAGAACCACCCTCCCATTGTGCTGCCCAGCGCCGGCTTCAGAGTGGACCTGGACAGCGAGTGTGTAGAGGACAGCATCTACAGACAGCTGCTCTACATCCGCCACTACCTGTGGGGGCTACGCACCAAGACGCAAACGCACACCAACACTCCCAGCGTGCACACACACTCCAATGGAACCAACACAGCCGACTGGCCCGATGTTCAGGTCAGAAAGACTCACACACACACACACACATACATACACACACACACCTAGCAGTAATCCAGGCCATGTGCCTCAGCAGCTGTGGTTGTTGAGGAGTTCCTCATAATCCCATAAATGAAAGACAAAACCCTCTACTCCAGCCAACCCGCACACATACACATACACACTCACAGAAACCTAGACATGGTTAAATCACGGTTAATCTGATTAGTCTTTAGGCCGTCTAATTAGTGGGAACGGCTGACTAGACCATAATCCCTAGTGTTACCGCACCCCTATATGCACACAAACACATATACATTCACAAATATGCTGAATGGAAATCGTGTCTATGACAAGAAGTAGCATTTGAATTTGAATTATCTCTAATTGCCGTATTGTGTCTAGGAACAAAGCTTTGTCTCTATTGGTCTACTTTGTGTCTCGATAAAAGAACGATTTATTTTCCTTTCATTTGCTCCCCATTGCATCCTCACTTCAGAGCTCAGATTGTCTTCTAAAGTCTGTCTTTATCTTGACAACACAGAGGGAGCTGTTACCTCCGGCCCACAGCAGTCCCCGCTCTGGGGGTCCTGGAGACGAAGTGACAACAGAGACGGGAGAGGAGAGAGGACGGGACAGACCCTCAAGCCAATCACACACTCACAGCCTCAGAAGGAACGGCACTGTTCACCACCCTCGGACAGCGAATCCGGACCCGTCCTGCCTTCTCACCCCTCCCAACACCCCCCTGTACCCGGAAGGAGGTGGGGTGCCCGGGCCCATCATCGGCACCAACATTCAGACTAACGGCTGCACCAGCAGAACTGTGGCAGAATGTAAAAAGGCCAACGGACTCATCACCAATGGACTGGAGGGTAGGTTGAAACATTTTCACAAGGTGGACAAAATAACAAACCCACAGGAGCAATATAATATAATCAGGTACATGAAAACTACAATCAATAGCCTTTAAAATAAGAAAACACAGCAGTGTAGAAAAATAATAATAATAATAATATAGCATAAGTTTTATAGAAGCACCATTTTTTTGCTCTAATCACATGATTTTATAGTGTTTTTCTTATTTTGTCCACCCCAAATGTGCAGTTTAAAGTTTCAATGTTGAAGGTCATTTTACATACTGGGGATGCACTGATTCACTTTTATCCATTCTTTTTCTCCTGGTACCAGTTAGGATACCTCAGCTCAGGGTATCAGTCAATACTCGGCGCCATTGCTCTCTTTTTCCCAAATGTAGAATCCGTATATCTCACTGTGGCAAACCCATTGCGATCATTTTATGGAAGGTAACATGAGGCCAGGGTTTGCTGTGGCTCTTAAAACTGAGCCTGCTGCATAACGGCATTAATAAAGAAACTGGAATTGACATTGATCAGGCACGTTGCAGCCAATCCTCGATCCATTTAAAAATTAATTTTGCTACAGTCTCTTTTGGATCAGTGCATCCCTATAATATAACCCAATATATCATCAGTACATAATGTACAGAGTGCATAAATTTCAATGCTGCACATTTAACAACACGCGCTGTCTATTAGATAAAGTTGGTGGTGTTACAATAAAATTTGCACTTTCCTAGTAGACACCACGACATCAGCTGCTCTGTGTCTCTCTGGTACATCTTCACTTCACTTTAAGGTTAACAACAGATGCACAAAATGAATTATGTTATAAATGTATTTAAAGCTGCATTATTCTTTATTACATATTTATTTAAATTGCTTTAAGTTATTAGATCCTGAAGAAGCGCTCTTTCATCTTGCCTGTACGACTGTGCATGTACAGCAAAATGACAATAAACTTGATTAATCAACATTATTTATTTTGGTCAGTGAAACTTCAAGTTTGTATTGATTGATATCTATTTAAATGTAAATTTATATTATTGAATAAATAACCACAAGTGTTATAAAAGAGGTCACTAATAGCAATAAGCCCTGTTTTGGCCCGAGCATTTCATTTAAGAACATATTTTCTGTTTGATTTCGTCTCTGTACACTCATCAGTTTTGTTTCTGTTATTTTATGCAACTCCTGTAACCTACTGTACACTAACTGCTCAACACCAATTGGCAGCAAAATTAATTGAACTAATTAGCTAAAGACCTGGAATTTTCTGATTTTGAGGTTATCACACGATTTCAAAGTTTTTCCCACCTTTCATTTTTAGGAATTCCTCTGCCCCCTAGTGGCCAAAAATCAATTAATGCAGCTTTAAATGTGTCCGTCTTCTTGTGCACTTCTGAAGTGTAAATGCTTGAGCTTGCTGAAATGGCAGCAGTATCTCTCCTTTGCACTCTTTACGGTGTAGCGAGTCTGACCTCTGCAGGCTCTTGTCAGAAGCACATGTGTGTTACATTACTTGTGCAGCTGCGCCTCTCCATGTGTCTCTGTATCTGTTTCTGTACGTCTTCTGCACAGCAACACTTTTGTTTGTCCGACCCCATAGCGAGACCCTGTGTGTGTTTGTGTGTGTGTGTGTGTGTGTGTTTTGTGCTTTTGAATGTCTGTGTCCTCTGCAGGGTGTATTAGTGGGTGTGAGTTTCCTTTCCCTGTATCCTCCCCTGGCGCCCCTTCCCTTCCTGATGACTTATGTGTGGTGTTTGTAGTGGAACTGGACAAGGGACCCTACGGACTGGGAATGGGACTCATAGACGGCCTGGTAAGTAGACGCTCAGTCAAACCCAGAGTTTACATCCTACCTGACTTGTTGAGCCATGTTTTAGATGTGTTTTAAACAGTTGGTCTTGAACTATTGTTGGTAAAAATGAGTGTTTAAAAAAACAAAATATGATTAAGCTACAGTGACCATTTCTAGAGCTGCATGTTCATATAATCATATTAACAGTAATAACTAACACGTCGTCACACTGGATCAGTGTACATGCACACTGAGACTGTCTTCCAGTATAAATGGAAACAGAAGTTAATTTTATTTACTTTATTTTTTCATTTACTGCTACATGTCTATACTTTTTTTGTTGTTTTACTGCATTGTATTGCAATTCAAAATATGAAAATATTTGTTATTCATTTAATGTGTGTGAAGAGTAGGCATGCCTACACGTGCAATTCATTTTCAGTCCTGTATTGTATAATTTAAACCTGACTATTTTTAAACGCATATTAATGTACACTGTTTTCAATGAGTACAACTAACCTTTATAGATTTAAAACTCAAGTCAAGTGTTACCATTAGACATTATAGCCAGCTCTGTTTTGGATCCATTTCCAAGTTTTCTCAGTCAGTTACTTACCCTCACTGAACCTTTCATTTAGTTTAGTCTCTTATGTCCATCTAACACCACAGGCAATGGCATAGGAAGTAAAAAATAATCTGAGATGACAGACAAATGGGCGACAACTCAACAAATAGTTGTGAACAAATACGATGGATCCACGTAAAAGTCAAAGAAACAACAGCAAAATGCAGTGTTTGCAGGACTCACAAAGAAAGATGTTTCAAAAGGTGCTGGACTCACGTTAAGAGTGGCTGATGTATGAACATTTATTAATGGAAGTAGGTGCCTGAGTTACTGTAACCTTTAGGTTGTCTTTTATTGGCAAACTGGGAACATGACTTTAAGCAAAATGACTGATGCTGTGTTTACCTGCAGTTCATGACACTTTGGTTTTAAACTGGGAGATGTATAATAGATGCCTGCCACTGGCCAAGTGTTTGCCATTGCTGCGGTATAAATTGATTGACCTTCTCCCTCCTGCAGCACACTCCTCTCAACGCTCCAGGCATTTACATCCGCACCCTGATCCCAGACGGGCCGGCTGCGTCCGACGGCAGACTGAGGATCGGAGACCGCATCCTGGCCGTGAACGGGACCAGTCTGATCGGAGCAGACTACCAGAGGTACGGAGCTGTGCCGTGTTTGTCCGTCACAATGGGCTGCTGGAGATGAATGACACTACTGAGCGATATTGACATTGATGACATAGTGAGCAGTCTTCCCACAATGTTAACCATACCCACTGCTGTCAGGCTCTTAAGCCAATTGATTACTTTGATTGATCGGTTCAAGCCTAGACAGTGATGCCCCGTTATCCTCACTCTGTCTCTGCTGAGCTTCATGTAACTGGACTCTGTGTTTCTCCCTCCACTTCCTCTCCACGCAGCGCGGTGGATCTGATTCGTCTGGGAGGAGGTCGCCTGCGTTTCCTGGTCGCCAAGTCAGACCCCGAAGTCTCAGAGAAGATCAGCGCCTCGTCCTGCTGACCACCTCCACTGCCCAGCAGAGACAGGCCCGACACAAGAACACAACACAGGACTGGAGAGGGAACGGCGAGGGACACAGACGTGTGCATTGATAAACAGGGTACACACACCCATACGTACCTACACCACATGAAATATGAATGTGAAACCTAACGTCAGCACAGCACAAAGCCAAGCAATCAAACTGGAGATGACACTCCATGACTCCACTCCACAGCTGCCAGACCTGCTTCCCTCATGCTGGCTCCTACTGGGTTTGTGTAACAGACAGAATCCGAAACCCACTGCGACATCAAAGGAATCCACAGCACGGAAAGTTGCCTAATTAATCAGCGCCTGCGTTGTTCAAGGTCTCACCAGCCTGTACGCAGTGTGATGTGGTTTAAAGCACAGTAGATTCTCATCAGTCAACCCTTGGAGCATGTGTGACTTTTTTTCCCATCTACATTTTAGAATCGTTTGTTAGTAATTCCAGATGTAAATAGCATGGTGAAATAGCTACACAGCTCTCAGACAAAGGGACTCAGAAACAGTTGGACTGAAACTGACGCACTTCACAAGTTCAAAAGCATTTACAGACAGAAACACCCGAGCGCAGCCTCGGTGAACGCTGGAGCGGACCGTTTTATAAAGCCGTTTGTTATAGCGACTCCTAAAGCACTACGACCGTCTTTTCTGAATGAATGTTGACTTTTGTACTGGAGAGTGGATGAAAAAAAAGACAAGAGGAAGCAAGAATCTGAAGACAAACAGCCCAGCTCTCCTACATCACATTTAACCTCATCACTGGATTTTACCTCCGCTGGAAAAAGAAAAAAGAACTGTTGATGCATCATAAGGGGATGTGTAGCTGCTGCGGCTCATCTTTTAATAATTACCACATCATCAAGACAACACGCATCACTCCAGAGCTTCAGATGCACAGTCCCGTTGTGTCTAAACGGCAGTGTAAATAGTTGTTTGTAAATATTTACCACTCTGTCACACATTGTTTGGACAGTCAAAAGAGAAACTGATTTGGGAACTACTCCGTTGTGTTTTTTCTGAACTATATTCAGACAGTGAACGTTAAAACATACTGATGGTACAAAAGAAACTGTTTTCTGGAGGGAGAGAAATGTAGTTATGGGTTGTGTACTTTTTTTCTCCATAAATTATGTATTTATTTCAAGTTCTATGAGCGGGAGCATACGGTTTGTGCAGGAAGGAACTATTTGCTTTTATGCGAAAGGTTGCATAAACGGTTGGTTCACCCAAATTTTAAAAAAAAAAATGTAAAAAGTTTTCTAGTCATGCACATTTTCAGATATTAGTACGAGATTTCTGCCTCCAACCAAATACTGTTTTTTTGTGTTCACAGTATTGAAAAAAAGAATTTAAAAAACTGCCACAGCAGTCAGACGCAGCATCCCAGTTGCTCTGAATACAACATAGACCTCACTGTTTTCATTGTGACGTGACATTTGTTTCCAGAGGAAAGTAGACTGGTGATGTTTTTACTTAAATTTTCAATGCTCTGAGCACAAAATAACAAAATGACATTCACCTCCAGGTGCTGAAATAGACACCGAGCTCCAAAAACCTGTGCAATTAAAACCAAATATCTACACAGCTACACACCGACCCTGTGAAAGAGGTTCAGGCTTAACAGGTCGCTTCTTTAACAGTCAGTAAACACTGTCATTGTTGATTAATCTACCAGTTCCAATCAATCACGCATTCGTTGAGAAAGATGTCCACACAGTTTCCCAAAGACATTACATTTAAGATGATAAAAAGAACACATTTTTCGATCAGTGAAGCTGGAACCAGCAAATATTTGCCAATTTTACTTGAGATGACTGTAATTGAATTGATTAAGTGACTAATTCTTTTAGCACTTGACACTTGTTGGCATTTCCCGGCTATGTTTCTTTATTCACAAAATGGTAAAAAGGAAAAAAAAAAAAAAGATCAACTTTGTTTGACTCTCGACTTCTGATTCTGTTTGTGCATTTCAACATTTGTATGATCTCATGCATGTCTATTCTTCTCTGGTCATTATTTATACTGTTGATGAAGAATGATGGAACTTAAGAATAAAGATTGTTGGATACTTGTATTTTTCTAATTAGACTTTCACAACATGTAACAGTGATCGCTGAGGCTGGAATCTTACCCAACACGGCTGACTCCTTTTACCACGAGAGAAGACCAAGAGATATTTAAGTCAATGAGGAATTTTAATTTGTGCTACACATTTTAACAAATCACAAAAACAGGAACATTTAAAAATACATATACTTCTCTATTTCCAGAATGTTTACGTATTGATGACAGCTGTTTTTACATATAGCAAAATATTTTTTCTTTTATTCCAAAATAAGAAAAAATACCTTCTAAATAGCTTTGTCATTTAGCAGATAGAGCAGCATACAATCATTACGCATCTTTTTTGTTTCTTTTCTTTCTTTTGTTTTTTCTTTTTTTCTAATAATGTGCAACAACAATCACTGAAAATCTTGTGCCCGATTGCCAGCTAAAAAAAACGAGGCCTGTGTGAGGACATTCAGAAAAGCTAAAGGCAGAGTGAGAGAATCGAGCGGGGGAGAAAGTGCTAAAGAATATCTAATTAAGGCAGAGTCTGTGACAGGAATTGCCAACAGCTTGATGCCTCTGTGGAGACTGCAAAGACGGAGAGAGGGGGAGAGGTAGACTGGGAGAAAAAAGGGGGGTGGGGAAAAATGGTAAATGCATATTGGGGGGGGGGGAAACGTGAAAAGCAAAAGAGTGCTGAGCTAAGAATAGGGAGGATGTGAAAAGTACCTTACAGAATGAAAGAAAACGATGAGAGCAGATGAAATCGTATGGTCATGTGTTGGTCCCGCCCTTCCCCTGATAAAACTGATACAAGTCTACTGATGCAACATAACTGTCACCATTGTAGTGTTGCCGATTGTGTACTGTTAAAGCGCTATGTTAATCTAAAATGGTAAAGCTGTCTAAAGGTTAAAATAAAATGACAAAAACAAAAAAAAAAACATGTAGAAATATTTAAGGCTTTAAGGATTATTACAATAATGCTTTTCTGTGCTAAGACAAACAAAACTGTACGCACAGGCTGTTCCATTTCTCCTTTTACCACTACTGAAACAAGAACAAAAATTAAAACAACAATCAGTTTGTCTACATTAGGTTAGCTCCACTTCAATCAACTCCAAATAGTTGCCTCTTTTTTTGTTGCGCTTCTCTGCCCCAACTCTGCTGTCCGATCGCCCAGATCGTCCTGAATATGAGGAGCTTCACACTGATAAACCAAACAGAGCTGAAGTGAAGCAAAAAAAAAAAAAAAAACTGCAGGTTTGCCATTCCTGGATTTCCTTGCATCTGCTCTTCAGAAGCCTTTTCTTTTCGTAATTACAGAGAAGGCAAGAAGAAGAGACGTCTCACATTCTGGTCTTGGCCTTAATATTAAACATCAGTCCTTTCTTTTTCTGAGACAACCTGTTTGATTTCTTCTGTCTCACTTTATTCTCCAAAGATAGCTTCATGAAGAGTACAATCATATTCTTAACAGTCTCCCAGGTCCTCATCTACCTGGTCAGGGTTTATGCAGCTAGGTCTTCTCTACCTTTCTGTCCACGAGTGTGTGACACTGCACAACATAATTATCACAGCTTCTTCTGTGAATGTAAGCTTTTCAAATCTCTCCACACACGTTCCCTGGTTTGAAATCAGGCAGTGACTCTAATCAGAAGTGCAGGAGAGGTGAGTTCTTTGGCCTGAGAGTAAGGTAAAGAGAGGAAAGGTTGTATCTGAGATATCATCCAACATTCACATAGTAAAAGTAGTGCAGAAACGGTTTTAATAAGCTTAATGTCCTTACTTTCCTGTGTTGTCAGTGAATGGTGGATTACAATAAAGACACTCCAGCCGAAAAACTCCTCGAGATTTACTTGCCTTTTAAATTCAGAAAGTTTTCATCTACTTTTGACCAAAATGTATGTTCCTGATGATTTAATTCCCTTCTGAGAGACTGCCTGCACACTTTTTGGCCATGTTGGCTACAGTCATATCAAATGAGTATAAAAGGCGAAACATTAAGGGGATGATAGAAAGAGGCTGTCCGTTGGGTACCTGGTAAGAGGCCCTGGGTTTTACTGCCTAGGGTCGTGGGTTTGTGACGTCATGGCAACAATGACCGGCTGCTGGGCAGGTGCGACTTGATGCTGAGCAGATTCCGTCCCGCCCTCGTCCTCCATCTTTGGCCGCTTGGCCTGGGGCTCACCTGCTTGTCCAGCTAAAGTTTCTGCACTGGGCTGTCTGCTCACCAGCACTGGAGGGGAGCTGGAGGCCTGGGCAGCCAAGATCTGGAGAGGACTACTCAGGCCTGGCAGGGAAACACGGAGAAAATTAGAAATTAGCATCAAGGACTGGATTATAATCTCTAAGAACCAGTTCTTTAGACAGATGAGCGAGTGGGAGGGCAGGTTTAAAACGTCTCTGTTATTCCATATAGAAAAATAACAAAAAGTTTCAAAAACAAACCTTTTGCTCTAAAAAGATTCTGCAAAAAGCAAAAAATTCTATGACCCTCAACGCAAAATCTGAAGCTATTTGTGACTCATCTGTGACCAACAGTCACGTGACAAAACTTCAGGGACTTTTTGGCTGAAGTGCAGGCTGTGCATGCACAGAACAGATAACAGACAAGGATGTAAACAAACTAAGAACAGAAGTAGTGAAATATCTAAAGCATCTGGAGTTAACATTTTTATTCCTAAAGTACTGACAACACACATGGGAACTTCTAAATATGCTGTACATAATGATTACAGGCATTTATTTATTTTTTTTTTTACATTTTTGGATGATTAATAATTTTTAAAAATCATTTCTTTTTCTCTTTTTGCCATTATAACTATATCATACTGCACAGAGGACATGTTTGAGTTTTGAGCCATTTCCACAGAGGTGCAGGACTTTATACACAGTAAATCAGCCCACAGTGAGGAAAAATGTCACAAGAGCAGAAAAAAAATGCCCTGAAACAGCTTGAGAGTCAGAGGGCTACAAATGGAAATAATGGTGCAAATTTTCACACCATCTGTTGCACTGTACACATCAAAAGAACCACTAACAGTGAAGCTGTACGCTACATACAATGTACACTTGGATTGCGTTTGTTTGTAAAGATGGGGCTGAATATTATCTCCTTCATCCTGTCAGGTCAGTGTACACGGCAGTTATTGCTGAAAAAAATAAACTTACCAGATGCATTAGCAAGGCTGGTCGCTGTGGCAACAGCACTAGTGGTGTGTTTGCCATTCTGGGTGACGGGGCGAACAGGAAGTTGATGTAAACCTGGCGTCAGGTTACGCCCTTCCCCACCCTGGACCACACTGTCCACAGTCTGGATCACTCGCTCTCTGTTCAGCTGGGCGTCTGAGTAGAACCGTAAAAAAACATCCATGATCTCGTTGCCAAAATTCAATGATACGGATTAGTAATCTGAAGCTCTGGTTGGATTAGCTATTTATTGTGCTGCATGAGCTCACATAGTGATGCAGTGACAAAACATCTTATCAGCTGTGAACACAATTTCTTAAAGATATAATTAGAATTATATATACACAGCTTTGTCCTCTGACTACAGCTCGTCATACAATCATTTATCCAAAAGAACTTCAACAGAAATAAATCTCTCCTGAAAGTGTAGCTCGTATATAATCACATAATGACCAGTGAAACATCAAATGGACTTAGATCTCACCGCAAACAAAGCCGTCTATCATCTGGGAGAGCAGTAAACCTGTCCATCACCATGGCCTTAACTCAGATCTTTGTGCATGTTCATAATTTAGGTTTGTGTCAGAAATGAATCCATGAGCTATTTAAGCAGCGACAACCTAAATCATGAGTACATACAGCCCATAATATAACTCAAACTACATTCAACAAGATACCATATTGCCTCAACTTACTGATTCATGCCATAAAATTGGACATAAAAACATGACTAGCAGACATGACTAGTAAAAACAAATGTCACGACGCAAAACACACACCGGACAACAACATGTGGGAGATGAAGTTTTCATTAATCTTCACAATACTGCAGCAAATGCAGCTACAAACAATTCAAACTGTGGGTAAGCAGACAAACTTATCTACGTATCACGTTACAATGGATTGCATCACACTGAAAAAGCAGTTCTAAAATAAGTTCCCATGGCTATACCTCTGAGATCACTGTTGCCCTCTACTCCTCCGACAGTGGGGGCGCTGTATCCATTTGGAGGGGCGCTGGTAACCACCCGCACCATGGTGACAGAGGACTGAGGGGGGGTTTGGAGCACATGAATGGGCTGGACTTGGCCACCGCCACCTGGAACTAAAGCGAGGGCTTTCCCCGGGCCTGAGGGCAGAATTGTTGGGTGAGGGGGAGCAGCCATGATGACCGGCTGAGCACTAACAGGAGAGCCTGTGCAGAAAAAGACCCAAACGTTTACACCTGTTTGACAGCAGACATGAAGCTCTTGAAGTCGGTGTCTTCTAAACTCACGTGCATGCACGCTCACCTGGGGCGCTCTGAGAATACCTATACTCAGGTACAGATGCAAGTTTGCTAGCCAGCTGTTCATGGTGGTCGTGGGGGATAGGAGAGCCTTCCCTGCTCAGACATTCAGGGGTCTGCAGCCCGCTGGATGGAGGAGAAAGAAGTCCCTGGTGGGTTGGGGATGCAGGGGCACTCCTGAATAACAAAAAAAATAAATACAAAGGAAAGATGAGAAATCTAATAACTAACCAGCAGAAAGGAGTGGAGCTCCTCATTGCCAGTACCCTCTGCTGATTCACGCAACCTCAACATCGTCAGACTTACTTTGTTCTGTCCAATCAAATGATAGCCAGGAGTAGAAGCAGAGAGAAGGGAAAAGGGTTAACTGAGTCACTGTGTGCGTGTTTGTGCAGCTGAAGGTCACAGGCGACCAACTGAAGAGCCTACCTTGAAGACAGAGGTCCAAACGGCGTCCTAAAGCAAGCAACCCCTCTTTGCCGTCGTTTCCTGAAGGCTTGCTCCACCAGCTTGGCCTCGGAGGCAGAATCCACGCGCCAAAAACTTCCTTTCCCAGGTTCGTCCTGAGAGCGGGCCACTTTCAGAAAGTAGCGGTTGAGAGACAGATTGTGTCTGATTGAGTTCTGGAGGAAGGACAAACACATCACAGAGCATTTTGTTAGTGGAAAACAGAAACACTCATTTGATAGATTTATGGCAATGATGACAGAAAACAATTAAAACGCACTCTGTCTTTCCAATTTACTTAGAGCTGCTATTATGCAGCACTTCCTTTCGGTTGAAGAGGAGCCTACCTGCCAGCCCTTGTCTGCAGTGCGATAGTAGGGGTAGTGTTTGGTGATGTGGGCGTAGATGCCGCTGAGAGTCAGCTGTTTGTCAGGAGCCGAAGAGATGGCCTGGACTATCAGCTGTGCATAGGAATACGGTGGCTTGGACTCATCCTGGACGAACAAGACACAGGCAGATTTAAGCACACATCCTCAAGACTGTGCAGGTTTCTGGGAGGTCTTAAAGCTCATGATTGACTCACAATTTCTTAGCGGCATTCACCTCTAGGACTACATTACCACTGAGTCTTTACCTTGGGGCTGTCTCCACCAGCTGACTCCCCTCGCTGCTCACTTCCCCCGCTTCTCTGCTCAGCAATGCTTCGTCTCTGCTCAGAAACAGCCTTGGCAGCATATTCAGCTGCTAACTGGAGGTCGGAGGTCACGTTACGTCCATAGCGATACCCTGATGACCCTGCCCCACGTGGACTGGCAGGACAGGAGTTAGGAACACTGGAATAGAGAGGAAAGAGTTGAAGTGATTGTTTGAGGCTACATCTGGAAGCAAAACAGATGCCAGAGTAAAAGCAACCTAAACACGAGGGTTAATTAATCTTGAAGAAGGAGCAATCAGTGTGATGCTGGTACCCGCTGCTACAGGCACTAAACAAACTCACAATGTCATTAAGCAGCTCAATTTTCGCTGAACATCAAGACAATGTTAGTTTATGGCCCCAGAGACAGGCATACAGTGGCGCAGTGGGGCACAAACACAACCTCACAATGCATGTACCAACACACGAGGAGTCCAGAATATCCTCGATTCGAGTCTGGCAGATGTGTATTAAAAATGTCATCTATTGTCTATAAAGGTGTAACAACAGTCCTCTTGTCCAATTAATGACAAAAACTTTAACAGAGAAATAGTTATAGTAACATGCAGGAATGTTTCTGAAAGGGAAGCTAATACTGTGATGATGTAAAAACAAATAAACATCACGTGACTGATAATAGCGGCTGGTGACTTCAGTTAATATACAGCATGAAGGTTCATCAAACCAAGGGCCAGTAAGCTTTTCTATTTCTATTATATTCCATCAGTTTAATCCTACGTATGGCTTGAAAAGAAAAGACTCATTATAATTTCTAGGTGATTTTACACTAAATGCCTTTCACTTTGATGATTTTCAATAACAAATAGAAGAAGCAAGTTTGAAGTGTAGCTGTGGTGCTCCAAATACAGAACGATCACAAAATACACAACAATGAGCAAAAATACTTCTAAGTATGTAAATTATTAACTACATTTTATCGAGCTGCTGTTGAGAGACAAAACAGAGGGAAAACCCAGTAACTTATTACACAGCACACACCTGCTTCTGTTAGTAAAGTAAACACGGCTTTCTGGGAGAGTCAGTAAGCTTTGATTTTCCTCTGGCAACAGAGAGCCACGGATACGGCGAGAGTAACGCGCACACACACGGGGAGAGAGGGAATATGTTTGTAGTTTTTGGCTGGAGAAACAAGGCTGCAGGCTCTGTTTTGATAAAGGCTCGGTACATCCAGCGTTGAAAAATTAACAAAGACGAGCAGAAAAGTGTTTCTGAAACATCTTCACCGTAAAAACAGAATTGCATCTGTAACTGTACAAACTAAAACTTTGCTTAAAGTTGCCTCCATGAGGGAGCAAGGGTCGTCTTTGCTTTCCCCGACACTCTTACAACCATTTCATCTCCTCTGCATGTGCACATTAGCCAGCAAACACAAGTGTGCACGCTGGCAGAGGAAGAAGAATGTTACTCTAAACAGTTCATTTAAGTTGCCAAACAGGAAAAGTGACTCTTACCGCCCTGCAAAGAGACACTGTAGGTGTTTTAAGTGGGAGCACGTGCTTTCACACAATACTCTCCCGTTGTATGTACTGTATGTGGGTACTGGTAAGGAAGGTGGCGCAACCATCTGCCCGAAAAAGGCCACAGTGAAAGTGGTGCAGAGATGTATGAGCAAGCGTCTTTACTCTGTTATGTGTCCACGTGCAGGAGAACAGGAGCTGATGGCTGAGTGGGAGGGGTAGGGGGCTCTGAAAAGGAAACCACGAATGGACGGAAAAACGGCCTACAGGCAAAACAATCTGCCCGACAGCCAATCACACGCCTCAAAGCTGCAGCCATCCCATATAAGGCATGCACACACAAGCCGACATTGGTGGGGATGTGTGATGCGAGGCCACGCGCGGACCACCAGAGGGCGCGCACAGCAACACCAACAAACAGTCGCACATGTTGTATACATTTATAGAGCAGAGATTTTCAAACATGTGCTATCACAGCTCATTAGACTGCAGGTTTACATCTCAACCAAAATACTGCAGCACCTGATAAGTTCATCTTCAACTGAAAAGGATATTAGCAGAGCAATAAGCTCATACAGCGTGTAGGTTTTTGTTCCACTGGAGCCCATTAAAGCTGAGAGGGTAAAAAGCTCATATATTTTCCAACAGTGATTAAGCACTTACTGTATAATCATCATATAACAGGCAGAGACAGGTTTGGTTTAGATAAATGTCCACTTTTGTTTACTTGAAAGGGTCACTCTTTTTTCTACTCTCCCTTCACTGATATCAATTTAAATGAATTAAGGGCACACTTTCACTAAAGTGTGAAATATAATATGCTGACATTTAACTCTACATTACATCATCAAAGTTTTAATTTCCTTTGAAAGTCACCTTTTTGTCTTCTCTTTTTTCTTATTTGATTACTGTCTGCTAATTTGTTGAATGCTCGTGAGCTTCTTAGTCACATTTATTATCTGCATGCTTGTTAAAGTGTGCTGTATTTATATTTTATTACACTGAAGAGAATTGATTGTTTCATTCTTTAGCTTCTTGACCTTAGTTTTCTTTGTTTGCTTGTTTTTTTAGAATCTGCTTGATTGTAGTTTATACTTAGAGCTGCAACAAAGTTCCATTGTAGATTAGTCAGGGATTATTTTGTCAATCATTTGGTCTATATTTTAAATAGTCCTATAAAGTCTGACCAACAGCCCAAATGTAAAGAGATTCAGTTGACTCAAAACAGAGAAAAGCAGAAAATCTTCAAATTAAAGAAGCTGGAATGAGCATACTGGTAATTAAATCAGAATAGCTAATAATATTCTGTCAGTAAATTGATCAAATAATCATCTTATTGTAAAAAACAATACAACTGCCTTAAACTTAAAACTAGACACACAATCTAAAGATACATGAAAGATACAGAAAAACTTAGCAGTGCCTCAAAAAAAGTCACGGTGTGTTCATCCCGCTGCTGTTTGTGTCGTCGTGTGTGTCTGCGGGTTACCTGAGGGTGCCTGTGGGCGAGGGCAGCGGCGAGCCAAACGCCCTGATGTGCTCTTCATGCTGCTGCACTGTGGGAATGCTGATTTTAAGAGGGGAAATGTGTGGCAGAAGCTGGCGAGGGGGAGGAGAGGGCTGCTCCTTCTCTCTGTGCTCCTCAATCTCCAGGAGTGACATAAACTGGATCTTAATAACTGTGCTGGGAAAACGAAACACACACCTAGAGAGAGCAGGACAGCCAGAGGGAGAGATGGCGGACACCACAGGAGAGAACACACAAACAAAGTCAGACTAGTTCATCTTCTCATCTACAATGACTGTCCATTAAGTTCTAATGAAACACATCGTTGTATAGCAATTGTTCTGGAGCTTTTAATCACATCGCACGATTATCTTCCTGAGAGACTGGAGTTTGCTCAGTTGTTGTCACAGAAATATAGACTCGTCTCTAAAACATCTCATCTTCAAAGGCTCAGGGAAATGAAAATTCGAACAATTATAGTACCATGACAACCGAGCAAACTCCATTTGCTGAGGAAGATGGTGTGATACAACTGAAACCGAGAGAGCAGCTGCTAAATGGGTCTTGTGGAGAGATTATTTTGTCAACTACTGTCTCCATGGACAAGAATAAACATCCAAACTTGATATTGTTATATGTCTTAAGTCACACACGGTGGGCAGCAAATCTGTCACAGAAGACAAAACGCTCACATTTGTCTCCTTTGATTTAGAAATATTAAATCAGAAAGTAATGTCACCTCCCACGTAAATACAGGGGTGGACAAAAATTTGACTAGTGTGAACTTAACACAAACCCAACTGGTCTCCATCTACTTTCTCCTCTGCTTTTAGCGAGTCTGGACAACTGCCGCAATAAAAGCAAGGATCAGTCAAAGGCCCAAATTAATTCAAGCCTAAACAAACCCCTTGAAAATAATTATATGTGTTGTGTGAGGGATTTGTTTTACAATGGAACCTTAAAGACTGATGTAAATAGTTTCCATTTTTTCCCAGCACATACAGACAGCAGGGTTGTGTTTTCAGCGTAGTCTTTTTAATCTTTGTGAGCACAACCATCTTATCTACCCAACTATAATGATTGTGTCTTTCAGCAAGACACTGAAGCCCTACTAATTTCTGGGCTGCTGAGCGGTATCCAACGACAGGCTCAGACCTCCCTCTGTAGAGGAACTAAAGAAAAGAAAATATTCACACAGGATCGCATGTGTGCTGTAGGCTGTTCTAGAGGCCAGTCAGTGAGAAAAACATAGAAGAAATGTTCTATCCATTCACTGTAATTTGTTTCCTGAAAGGCTGCAGCTGTCAATCCAACACTGGATCCATGAACACACCGCTCACAGCTGTCCCTGCCTATAGCAGGCTGTCCGCAACAACCAAGCGTCCTTGCAAGAACAGCACCAGTGAGGGAAGGAAGAGGCCTGTGGCAACTCCGCATGAGCTCCAGGGTTCCACAGCTGAAATGGAAGAGATTGGGCATACAGCTTTCACTTCTTTCCTTCACCAGCCTCAGCTGAATACCAGAGTAGCAAAGAGAAAGCCACTGTTGAAAGAACTCACATGACACTTCAAGTAGTGTTTGTTAAAGGGAACATAGGAGCCTCTGAAAAAAACATGGAGGACGGTTCAGCGGTCTGACTGGATTGAAAGCATGCTTCCTTGCCATCATACTGACATGTGAAACACACCGTGCCCAACATGGTGAGGCATGAAAAGGTAAACAATGCAGCATATTACAAAACCCATTAAGAAAATCTGCTGCAGGCTGTAAAAGAACTACGGCTTGAAAAAAGATTTGCTATGTAGCAAGATAATGACAACAAAGACAGAGACAGTTCTACATTAAAATCACTGAAGGCCTCAATCCAATTCAGAATCTGAGGCAGGATTTGAAGTGTATTCATTGTCCCACCAGAGAAATTTAATAGAGCTTGAACAGTTTTTTAATAATTAATAGATAATCAATGGATGTTTTTAGCCCACTTTTAGACAAACTGAATATCTGTTGTCTTTGGAATGTTGGTTGCTTTGGCAAAAGAAGCATTTTGAAGACACCGCCTTGGGTACTGAGAAATTGCGATGGGGTTTTTCAATTATTCTGAGAAAATGTTTCAGAAAATAAATGTCAGATTAATTAGCATTGGAAAATGGCGGTTAGTTGCAGCAATGGAATAAAACAATTACCCAAAGCTGTAAATACACTAAAAAGTTTAACTTGAAGGGGATGAATGCTTATGCAGGCAACTGTTTTGTTTTAATATCTGTGCTTAGATGAATCTGTAGAGATTCACTGACATTTAAGTGCAGCCCAGCAGCATGCTTAAAACTGTAAAATGAGAATCAGGATTGCTCAATTGTTCCCTTTCAGATATGACTCGCCACAGTTTCTCAGCTAACTCTGTAATCCTGAGAGAACCTCCAGGGCCAAAACATGCGAGCATGGCTGCTGGGGACATGGCCTTGGTTTCAAGTCTTGTGTTTACTCCATGTGCTCTAGCAATGAGGATGTCATACCAAGCCCGCACTTCCTGTTCAATGCCTGACACACCCCTAAACAGTGTTGACAGCCAATCAGAGAGGATAAAGACACCACACACACACACACACACATATATATATATATATATACACCTCCTCCCCTCCACCCTGTGATTGACACACACACATACTTGAAGTCACTGTTTAAAGTTTATAAGACTGCTACTGTATTAAACACACCAGTAAAGACATAACAGACGTGACGGTGGAGCAACCCCAGTGAAAGTAAAACTACGTTCACACGCCACATGGTTTTCCCTAACACAACAAACGCCTATTTCACGTTTCGACATAAAGCAAACATACCTCTTCCCTACAAGACTCGTGAGCTGAGCTGTCGGGGGTGCGTTTGTTTACATTATTGTTTACGAGACGGTGACACGTTGGCTAACAGCTAGCTAACACCGCAGCTAACATAATCACCC
Organism: Stegastes partitus; assembly: GCF_000690725.1. Classification (NCBI taxonomy): domain Eukaryota; kingdom Metazoa; phylum Chordata; class Actinopteri; family Pomacentridae; genus Stegastes; species Stegastes partitus. Next base: position 42,044 of record NW_007578325.1, read on the forward strand.
TGTAAACTGTTGAGACACGACTTTGACCAGCAGCCACAAGACAGTCGCGTAAAAATTTGTTCGACCACTTTAACAAACCAGTTTTATAACGACATGACAACACGCCTCAGTATGAAACATCAACAAGTGGCACCATTTAAAAAAAAATAAAATTCTTGCTAACTAGCTTGCGTTAGTGTTTGTCAGTAGGCCGAATGAAAATGAAGCTAAGTTTGCTAACAGCTAAGCCTAGCGAGGCTGCTTCAGTGGGGTGACGGTAACCTGTAGACAGGGTTCCTCATTGGCCTCCCGGAAAGCTAACAATTTCAGTTTCGTTGTTAATTAAAGCGGAGACATGTTGGATTATGATGATATAGCTTCACTGCCCAAACCGTGTTCACAGTTACTGTACGACACGGAGCCGCTTAGACAGGGGTGTTGTGACAAACTTTGCATCCCCGTCACAATCCGTCTCCCGTTTGCATGTGGAGGTCGTCTGGTTTAAGTTTAAGTGTCAAAGTGTTTACGAGCTATAATCTGAACTAAAACTATTCAAATGTCCCACTAAAGTAAATACATCTCACGGACAGCTGCGAGGACGTGGTTTTACCGTTTAATTCAACCGTTAGCTGTCCACTGAGGGGGGCACAATTAAAATGGACACAAACTGCACCGTGACATGTGCTCCGGCGCTGTGTGTCACTGTGTGTGTGTCACCGTGTCTGTCGGTGCATAAAGTGCACATTACAGCCATGCAACGTGTTACCATGACGAGCCTCGGCAGCGGCGGCGGCGGCTATGCTAGCTGACTGACTGACTAACTGCACTCACTCTCTGGGCAGCGGCAGCGGCGGCGCCCCTCTGCGCTGGAACACCCCATCCACGAACACGCCGTTCTTGCCCAGGCACCGGAGGGAGAAACCATTCGCCTCGTCGTAGGTGATCTGCAGGTGTCGCCGTGAAATGAAGCTCGAGTGGCCCATGTTGATGTCCACGGAGCCGTGAGACGAGTTCCGGCCTATGGTGACCGTCCTCTGGCGCATGACAAACTCAAAGTCCCGGCCCTCGAGCCTGGCCAGGGCCTGCGATAGAGGAGAAGCGAGACGCACGGGAAGGATCCCGGCATCGGTGCGGGCTTCCATCATCGGAGGACCCAAGAGGGCGAGCGAGGGCTGGTGATAGGCGTGCGAGGTCACCGCGACGCGCACGGGGCTGCAGGGCGCCGACTGTAAAGCAAGCAGGGCTCGAGCTCCGGTGTCGTCCCGGTAGTCTGCCATCTTCTTTCGGAGGGTCAACACACTCACACACTTTACTTCTCGCACACACAGAGTTGCAACGTGAGAGTTTTCGGCCAGGGCACTTGTTCACTCCGAGGCTGACGGAACAACATGGAGTCCGGGTCGGTGAAAGACCGGGAACGGAGCACACCGGGACCCGGACTGGTGGTGCGTTCAGGGCTGCCTCGGAACCTCTCCATACATGAATACTCGCACAGCAGCTGAACAGCTGCAGCAGATGTACTCTAGAATGTGTATATCATCTTAACTTATTATCTAAGTAATATAATTATATTTAATCACTGCCACAGAATCACATAGGAGTTAAAGTAAATTATAGAAATCAAAAAAAGATTTCTATCTGAAACATTTTCAAAGAGCTTCCAGTATGAGGACCAACATACAGAACATTTTATCATTGGTGTTGGCTACATTTAGTGTAGATGATTGCAAGCTAATTATTAGGTTTGTTAAAATAGCGTTTATTAATAATATTTTATCTATACAGAATCTTTCAAGCATAAACAAAAGTCAGCGCGCTGTACATAAGTCAAAAACGCATACAGCACTTAAAACCACACAGAATGAAAATAAAAGCAATTACAATTGAAGGGTTCATTTGCAAAAACAGATAACTCCATCTTCACAAACCTTCACAAAACCCACTTTTCCATCGTCTACCTGAGACAATATCAAACTTAAGCTATCTCTATTTTTGTCATGTCATTTCTACTCAGTCAAATCCACTCAACTTCAGTTTGACTGATATTATCTCAAGCAAACAACGACAACAACAAAAAAAGTTTTCTGAAAATCTACAAAAATGGAATTATCTGTTGTTGCAAATGAACTCTTCAATTGTAAAAAGTGAGAAAACATACAAATAATAGACGAGTATTACTTTCGTCTCTAATTTAGTAATTTGAGAGTGCATAATGATTTACAGAGCACCGATTTACTGTGTTGCAGTTGCAGAAAGTCACTGAGAGGTCAGGCAGTAGCAGATGTTGACAGCAGAATGAAGAAAGTTCACAACACTGCTGCCATCAGCACTGCATTGATGGAGGCTCTGTTCCCTGAACGCCACATCTGGCCCTCTCGGTCGATAGGCTGCAGTTCATGTCGTCACATCATCACATCAGGAAAGTGGAGTTTTGGATCAGTAGTGTCTTGAGGTTTTACATCCAGCTATTGTTCAGAGACGATTGTATATTTCTCTTGTGCACCTTCACGTCTTTCCTGGATTGCGGATCTGAGTACTTTTGAATGAGTGCAAGGCTTTCTGGGGGGGGGGAACTCAAAATAAGTACATGTTTAGCCTAATCTCAAAATAAGTGGATGCATCACTGAAATTACAGCCTCTAAAAACACATCAGCACAAACTACAGTGACATCAAGTTGCATATTATGCTGCAGATTGTGATTACCAATTGTGACAAAGGAATATGGTGCATTTATTAGACACGGTTAGTTCAATGTCACACATTTCAGCAGCCTGTAGACGGTCGCATTTTCATGAATCCCAACCTCAAGAACATGTGGTGTCTGCAGCGGAGCTGGTTTGCCCACCTCAGTTCTCTCTCTCTCTCTCTCTCTCTCTCTCTCTCTCTCTCTCTCTCTCTCTTCTTTTTTTTTTTTTTTTTTTTTTTTTTTTTTTTTATCTCTACCCTCTGTTTATAAACATGGAAAGAACAAGATGGCTGAAAAACCTGGACATTGGATCAGTAAAGGAGCAGGAGCACAAGAGCAATACATGAACAAAAAGTGGAAGGAGACCATCCACACGAGTGCGCTGTTTGAGTATAAAACTGGTAATGATGCACTTCATCATTTTAAAACGTATTTAAGTCCCACATTATTTAAAGAGAAGCAAAGAAAACACAAACACCTGTAACATCTAATCAGCCTACCTGTGATAAATATCTCTACTTAAGGTAAATCCTTTGTCGCCAGAGACGAGTGGAGAAATGAGTTAAATCATATTTGGTTATTTTTTTTATCTTCAAGAGTGTCACTTTATCAGCATAAGTGTCAAGCTGACATGGGATGTAAGTCCAAATGGTCTGTAAATTGTTTGCACTAATATAATGCTTTTATCCAAAGCGCTTTACAATGTTTTCTCATTCACCCATTCACACACACATTCATACACCAATGGTGACAGAGCTGCAATGCAAGGCCCTGCCTGCCATTGGGAGCAACTTCGGTTTCAGTGTCTTGCCCAAGGACACTTTGACTGGGTGGGGGATCGAACTGCCAACCTTGCGACTGGAGGACAACCCGCTCTACCAACTAAGCCACAGCAAGTCTATTGGTACCAATTATCCATCCATCCATTATCTATACACCGCTTAATCCTCACTAGGGTCGCGAGGGGCTGGAGTCTATCCCAGCTGACTTAGGGTGAAGGCAGGCGACACCCTGGACAGGTCACCAGTCTATCACAGGGCTACGCTTAGAGACAGACAACCAAGCACACTCACATTCACACCTACGGACTATTTAGAATCACCAATTAACCTCAACATGTTTTTGGACTGTGTGGGAGGAAGCTGGAGAACCCGGAGAGAACCCACGCTGCACGGGGAGAACATGCAAACTCCACGCAGAAAGAGCCCAGTGCCCCCAAACCGGTGACCTCCTTGCTGCAAGGCAACAGTGCTAACCAACTGCACCACCTTGCAGCCCTAGTACCAATCAAGAAATTCAAATTTGTATCTCTTGATGAGCTAAAAGAGCATTTCTTCTTATGAACAGTCAAAACAAATTGTCTGTAAAGATGTTGAACATTTAAGTGATACTGCACAGAGGAGTACTTGAGTTCATTTATCCTTTACATTGCTTTTGGAGTTGTTCATGAATATCTAAGCTTTGGTCACGTATCACGATCACAAAAGATGAGTCTAATATTAAGTCACAGATTCCTAAAGATCTGGGCCACCTAAAATAAATGCATGTTTTATAATTAGAGTCATTAAAACTCTAGAAATACTGCATACAAGTGTGCATGGGTTTTGATATGTTTTACTTTTGTTTATTCACCTCTTCTTCTTTTTGTGAATCTTCCATTTTTATTTTTGTATCCCCTCCTTAGCTTAGGCCCATGATCAATGTTGAGATGATGTACTAATTGGATACAAATGATAATGAAAACAAACATCTAAATAACAAACAAACACATTTTCTCAGTAATTTCTGTTGTACTCCTTGTATACAGCTGGACTTTAATCTTTTAATGCAAATATAAGAGAGACAGCACACAGGAGAAGAATCTAAATGGGGTTTTTTTAATTGAAATTGAGGTTTTACAACATTATAATCCCATTTGTCCTTCAGATGAGGACCAAGTGATACAGAATTACACACAACTATGCTGTAGTATGGAAATCTTTAAATTTTTTTACATGATAGGTCTGTATACATCGCAGTTTAAATGAGAATCTTTCATCTTGTTGTGTTTTTAGCTGGAAGGTTAAGAACGTGGTGTCAGCTTTAATTTGATGGGTCGTTTTGGTGCTACGAGACCCAAGGTGTCCATCTCCAAGGGAATCTGATGGGAAGAGAGAAAAGAGGCGAGAACAAAGTCAGCAATACACAAAATCACACCATATTTCAAATCTGCAAACAACTGGAAGCCAGAAACCTTACACAAATAACCAACAGCTTACTGAGTTTGATTTATTTTTCTTTGCATTTTTGATATTAAATGTAAAAGGAACTTGTGTTCCCGGGCAAGGTGCTGTGTCAGCGAGTGGGCGCTGATCTTTGGCCCAACAGATGTGAGTCTCATGACGTTATGTAATCATCGATAGCACAGTTGAACTAGCCATGAATAAACTTTGAACCGGCCTCCTCAAACGCCGTAAAGAAAAGCAACAATAGGCGGCTTGAAGATTGCGCTCTCACCTCGGTTTCTTTACACACAGTGAAGGTGTACTTCTGGAGGATCTCCACCATAGCAAGTTTAATCATCACCAGAGCAAACCGCATCCCAATGCAGTTCCTTGGCCCTAATCCAAATGGCAGGTGCGTGCATGGATCAATTGACTCCTTGTTCCTGAATCTGGGAGCACACACACACACACACACACACACGTATATATTTATACATATATATTAATGACAGAAGTGGAGTCATGACCTGTAGAGCTCAGGTCCTTTCTGTGGATTTATTTTTTAATATCTACTGGCAGTTTTGGTAACATACAGTCATTCTCAAATGCATTCATATCCTTCCATTAAAGAAAAGGCAGAATCCCAATAGTCACTCAAATAACGAGAAACTGAAAAAAGTAATAATAAATAAAAGATTTGTTAAATTGTAATTTAGTGAAATAAGATGTTGCTTTTGAATTGTGGTTGAAAAGAATAATTAAAAAAAAAAAAAAACTGTCCCAGACAAATTAGAGCATTTTGCTGATAAGCAGTGGACCAAAATACCTGTCAACAGGAGCAGAAGTCTGATTGAGAGTTACACAAAGCACTTGATTGCAGTGATTGGCTCAAAGGGTTTTTCAACAAAATAATAGTCTACGGGTCCCATCATGCTTGTTTGCTTGTGTGTTTTGGTTTTTTTTTGTTGTTGTTGTTTTTTTTTTATATATTTCTGTTGAACCACAATTCAAAAGCACTGTCATGAAGTTCAGTACATTTTTATTTATTGTTACTTTTGTCAATTTCAACTTATTTCAGTGACAGCTGTTTTTTCCTTCTTTAATAGAAGGGTATGAATACATCTGAGGACGACTGTAGAAACTTCTTTACCTCTCTGGTTTGAATTCCTCGGGTTCGGGCCACACATCAGGGTCCCGGTGCAGGGCCCAGGTGGGAACCATGAAAACCGTCCCTTTTGGAATCACAATGCCACCGATCTCCACAGTCGCCTTGGCCACACGCTCCACACGTGGAGCAATGGGGTACATACGAAGAGATTCGTTGACAACGCAGTCTAGATACTCCATCTGCATCAGGGTCTGGTACTGAGCAGGAGCCTACACAGACACACACATACATGACTGTTGAACTTAAGGCCGCAGCACGTACACTAATAGACGATCGTGGTACTGAGAGAAAAGAAATGATTTTACTGACATACACTATAAAAGTTAGAATACACAACAACCACATTTGCAAAGACTACAAAGTCTGACGTATAAATGAACAAACACACATTTTAATCTTATAACACCATTTTGATGTGAACTCCACTAATCAATAGTTTTTAATTCATTAACTAAAATGCACTTCCTCTTTCACATTACACTAAGCCATGTGATTCACACGTAGCTTGACCGTAAGGAAAACACACCTTTTCGCTCTCTTGTGGTTGTATAAGTTTACTGCATGTCACCCTTTGTACGATAACGCTTGACAGTTTAAGGCTTGTTAAATGAGGTGATGAACACTTGGTGAGTCTCACACAGCCCAAAACTCACAGGGTAGAGGTGTCTAAAGGTGAAACTATATCCAGTCTATGTGTTGGTCAGCTTATTGTGGAGCTCCACTGCCCTACAAATGGTCCAAAACATTTCCGTTCTTGAAACTCCTTTGCTACCTCAAATGTTCCCTTCTTCTCAATTAAAATATACCTTGTTAGGTAAGGTGGTGTCAATCTCCTCCTGCAGCTTTTTCATGATGTGAGGGTTTGTTGCCAGGTTGTAAGCCAGGAAAGAGAGAGTGCTGCTGGTTGTTTCATAGCCAGCAAAGAGAAAGATCATTGCTTGGGAGAGGATCTCATGATCGTTCAAACCTGGGGAAATAGCAAAGATATATAGGTTGGAAAAGTTTCCATGTGTCTGTAGGCATGTGGCTGCATATGTGTGCATTACTTTTATCCTGATCTCCACTGGGGCCATTGTTTTTCTGAGCGTCGATCATCAACTGGAGGAAGTCCACTCGACTCTGAAAGTAGACACATATCTTATAAGAACACGCTTGATAAAATTTCTGAATCTACCGTACCAATAAATGTACACTGTACACTCTTTAAAAACAAACAAAAAAAAAACAAAACAACAACAAAAGTTTCCTATCCTTCATTTTGCAAGACGTCATGTTTATTTTATTTTTTAATTTCTGGCTTTTAAATGTTTAATTAAGGATAATATGTGTAGAAACAATGAAAATACCTACAACATAATAATATCTAACCTANAATATATATAATGATAAATTATTTATAGATATATAATAAAAATTGTATTTTGAGTGACTGAAAATGAACAAAAAAATACATCCATTCAAAATTTTATTACGAAGAGCTTATTGTAAACCGTAATAATAAATTACAGAAATTACAGCACTTTTAATTGTGATTAATTAAGTCTAAGTTTAGAAATATTTAGGAACACTATTTACAGTATTACATGAAGAATCATTTGAACAATGACAATTAATTTGCTAGTGTATTTTAATAGTATTTTCAAAAATGGAAAAATGGAATCTTGATAGTTGTCTACAGTTTTGTGTTTTTAGCTTAATTGGCATTACTCCTCTAAATTCACAGGTTATTTTTTGTAACTTTAGTAAAATTTTTCTGTATTTCAATCATATAGAATATTCTGTACAACTACAGATTGTTTTTACAGTGTGCGTACAGAGACTCAGCCTTACCGCTTGCTTGCTGGTAAGACGGTTTAATTTGATCTTCTGCAGTGAGGCATAGAAGAAGTCTGTCACAGATTTGGGGAAAAAGGAAAGCTCCATTTTTTCAAAAACGGGACCCAAGAAGGGAAAGAAGCCTGAAATTAAAGCAGACAGTAACACATTTATTAAAGACACAGGAAAGACAGCAAATGCATTTATTGTAAAGGTTCACACTAAGTAACCTGGCACCAACACTTTTTATGACACGACAGGTGAAAGACAAAATCTTAAATATTAAATTGCTGTGTTTTAGAAAAAGTAAATAAATACCAACGAGGATGAGGAGAGGGTTAAACAAGTCAAACTTCAGCATCTTTTTAATGTTGGTGACGAACGGGTCTGAGGGGTTGTTGAGTGAGTCAATGTCTACACTGAAGGATGTGCTGGTAACTACATCCATGCTGAAGGATCCAAAGGACCTGCAAGAGTACACAATCACATCCAAAATAACCTTTTTCCTTATACAGGCTTAAAAGGGTTGACCTTGTGCTTTTTGTTGACGAGTACAAAGTGTTCTTACTCCTTCAGGTCTACTGGCTCATCCTTGTCTATCTTCTTCTTCATGCTGCCGATCAGGCTAGCAGTATGACGCTTCATTATGTCGAACATCTGAGGCACAAAGAGACAGAAATAACAGGAAATACAAGAAATGACAATACTGGGTGCAGCTGGTCCTGTTTGTACTTTTTTAAGATCAGTAGCTCCCAATCTCCCCCAACCTTGGACTCAAGACTAGATTTGAGATTGACATTTTCTCTTGTGATACACTTTCACCTGTTTGGTCCTCTAAATCTCCTTAGAATAAAAAGATGAAGGACAGACAAAATGCTCTCTGGTGACAGTTAAACAGTGACACCTTGAGGCCAAAAAGTGGATATCGCTTCATTTTCAGTGGTCACAAGCCAAACAAACTTGGAACAACTGCTTTACACTGAATCTAGTTTCCCCTGAAGTTAAATCACAGCTCAGAGCGAGCTTTAAAATGTTCTGTTCGGTAAGTAGCAAAAGCCAGAGGAGGTCCAGGGCAGTAAAGTTATGTACCTCTTTCAGTCTCCCTGAGGTGAAAGATGGAGAGAGGATACCGCGGAGCCTTCTCCACTGATCGTCCTCTGCAATAGACACGGCATCATACAGAGGTCCATTCAGACGGAAATTCTGTAACGTTAGAAAACAGCCGCTGGTGAGGGCCCAAAGGTCAATCAAAAACCAACCATCATAATGAGAGTAATCATGTAGTGTGGCTGCGTACTCTGCGGTTGGTGAAAAGAGAGTAACACTCCTTTATCAGAACAGCTTTTATCATGCTGGGATCTGTGGTACACAGCACGGGCTGACGGCCGTCGAAAATTCTGAATATTATGACAATGGAACAAACGACAAATAAAACAAATAAATAAAGACATTTTCATGCTTTCACGTGCAAGTCTGTATGACTGTTATGTAGACATGTATCTTTCTGTAGAACGATAATCTCAAATAAATAAATGAACAAATAAAATCGTATATGCATGTAAGAGCATATAGACTTACCCCCATGTTTTTCCATACTTATGAAAGCAGTCCAGATCGAAGGTGGTGATTCCCTAGGTACAAGAACACAAGTAAAATTCACAGTCCAACATCATAGAGACATTTGTGAAATAAAAAATACACTTAAATACTGCACGTAAATCAGTAACAATCTGGGTGTTAAATCCTGAAGAGGGAGTTTTTCTCAATTCAGTCATCAAAGTGACTTTAATCTACAGCTGATCTTTTTGGATTCTAAACATTAAATCTCATATATGGAAAAAAAAAAGCATTTGAAACAATAACCATTTTTAGAATTCACTGTCACGTCAGACCCTCTGTGACGGCAGAATGAGAACCTCCATTGTGATATTTCCCTCCGCACATCAACAATATGAATCTGATTATCCTGCTCCTATGATATACTGTACGCAGCTTACACTGTCAAATCCACATATGACTGCACCGTTTTCTAACTCTGGTAAATAGAAATTCAGCGGCAATCCCGTTGTGATGCAATAAAAGCTCACAAAATGAAAATATTGATCCAGAACTTTTACTTTCAGATTTTTCAAAATGCAACAGAAAAAACACAAGTTAAAATATTAACATAAAATAAAGCAGACACATTAATATAACTATCACACTGTGATAGCTAATTACCACCAATATTTTTACTCCCATTTTTGCAAGTGCATGTTGGTCTGAAAAGATATAGTCACCCACCTTTTTATATGCCAGCATAGTGCCAAACAGAGGGACAGGTTTGGGACCAGGAATGCCTAAGTTCTTAAACGTCCCATAGGTCCAGGTGGCATACCTGTAAAATAAAACATTAAACATTTGGAAAAGCAGAGCAGTATAAATAGTTCAAATACCTGAATACATATTGTTAGACACTTACACGTAGAGGAGTGTGACGAAGGCGACCAGTAGGGTCCATGTTTGAATGGAGAAATAGAAGAAGTAGTCCATCTCTGCACGTTTTTTCTCTTCTTTCAGTGGCAGCTCAAATTTCTCTGAGGCTCCAAATCACACCCTGTGGCTTTTATAAGCCTGTTTGGACAGACCTGTTACGTGAGTAGACGAAGTGTGTGAGAGTTTAACTAAAGACTGCCAGCAGGTGAATCATTGACAGAGAAATTGGAGCATTTATAATGGTCACTTTTATTAGTTCAGCAAAGCAGCTGCCTTGTGGCGAAAATCGTTATATTGCTTGGGTTAAGTAATTAAAATAATTTGCAAGTATCATGAAAGCAGCTTTGAGTGGCATTTATTTATTTACTGTAATAAATAAAACAAACAAAAAAAAGGAAATTCTCTTTTAGTGTCTACTGCTATTTGTAATTTTAATGTTCCAGTAATCCAACAAGTAAATAATCTGCACTTATGTTTCCCATTCACCCATTCACACACATATTCGAAAATTGTGATTAGTGGACAACCTGCTCTGCCAAATTTAATGCAAAAGCAATCTTCACACTTCATTTTCTGGTGAAAGTTGGAAAAACAGAAACACAACAAAGTAATTCAGCACATTTTAGAATCTGATTTAATCTGATTGTGGCCATATAGATTTATTGTATCATATTTACTCCCAATCAGTGCTCAAAGTCACAGAAAGACACAGTCAGACATGTGCTTGGGTGTGCAGGAGGTGGAGACTGCTTCCTTGTTTTCCTCCAGCGTATTGTTTTAGGTCAGAGTCCTTAGACGGAAGACTCATGTCTTACATAACAGCATGTAAAAACCACGCCTTCTAGACCAGAGTTCAGTGCAAACCTGAAATCAACGCAACTTGGGAGAGCAAGAGACAATCATGGGCTTTCTTCCTGTCTTTTCTTTAGAAACATGGATTCTACTGATCACATTTATCTGCCTATTTGTTATGTAAGGGTTTTGTTCTAATCCCGGTGACATTGCTCACTGAAAGGAATGCTTCATTGTCAGGCCTTTGCTATGCAAGCAACTGGAGTTTATCCGACACCATGTGACCTGATGAACATGCTTTCATGTTTCCTCTGTTCTGTGCAGGTATGGCCAATTGACCTTTGGAGTATTTGAGAAGTTGGGGATCCCAGGTCCCAAGCCCACAATGTACATGGGGACAGTCACCAAGCAGAATGCTGTAAGTACATTTTTATAAAATCTATTTATAAAATCTAAATGACTAATTATCACAATTTCCATTGTTTGAATTAAAAAATTTGTTTTACACTGAGTTGGAAAGAACAATTATGTATAATGTAGTGACCCATGTGTGTTTCTTATTATCAGGTGTATTACATAGGAGACTGGGAAAATGCTCAAAAGTACGGGAGAATATGGGGGTGAGACTGCAAAGCAGAAGACCAACACATCCATTATTGTTTCACATATTTTTAACCTGCTCTGCAGGTTTGAACCTTTGACCTTCTTATTTGGTCCCTGTATGTATGTATGTATCCCTTATTTATATCCCTGAATGTACCATTCTATGTGCAATAACACAAATAGTAGTACTTATATTACATTTTATATACACTTATAACAGCAAGAATGTATATTTATTTTGTGTTATATTTTTATTTTATTTTCATATAAACACTTTTATTTTATTGTATATCTTTACTTCTACTTCTTTAATACTTTTGACTGGGAGCTCCTGCAACTAAAAGCAATTTCCCCTCGAGGATCAATAAAGCATTTCTGATTCTGATTCTGTATCAGCGATAGTGTAGGTAATTCTTCTTTTTCTCCACTGGCTAAAGTTTGACACTAAGTTTCCCAATGTAATGTTATGTTCTTGTTTTTTTTTTTTGCTAACATTCAGTATGTATGAGTTAAGGAAACCCATGCTGGCTGTGACAGATCCTGACATGCTGAAAACCATCTTGGTGAAGGAGTGCTTCACCTATTTTCCCAACCGGAGAGTAAGAACACACAAGATTTTATTAAATGGAACACAAGACAGTACACTCTACTATCTACAGTTCCATATTAAAAAGAAATAACATTTAAAAAAAATATCCAAACAGTGGATATTCCTGATGTTCCTTGCTTCTGGAACCAGAAATGCTGTAGCTTTTGACAAACATGCCAAACCCCGTTTATAAGTGTCGAAATCATAAGTGTCCTTGCTGAGTATTGAATAACGTAGCTGAATCTAAGTCTTTTTAGCTGATCTACAGTTTGGTATGACTAACTTGTGCGTCATGCATTTAGCAAACAAACTTTCCAAACTCATCCACAAACCAATGGGTGATGTCATAATGGCGCCATCCATCTTTTATAAACAATCGACGCCCTGTGAATTATTTGCAACACAATCCCAAGTTTAAAACGTTCTGCTCTAAAAGCTTACATTCATGAAAGTGAGAATGCCACAGTTGGTTCGAATGGACTCTTTCAAAGAACATAGTAAACTACCCACTTGAAGATGCCATGAAGGTCAATAGCTGTGCTATGTTACTGATGCTGCAGCGCCATTCTTTGATACACGAGTACATCTACCATAGTGAAGTATCACATTGACCATGCAAACTTTCTGGGCTGGCCTAGTGGACCAACAGTCCAACAGAGTCGCACTGTCCTTCCTAGTGCCTCTGTCACTTCAGCTACCTGAACCTTTGGAATTTATCATTTCGAGAATAACAACGCTTTTACCTTAATTAGAAGAATTAACAAATTACAATCCGGCAGCGGGTACTTCCCCTGTCGTTGGTCTCTTCAAAAATTAAAACCAACTGCAGCCTCAAATTTTGTGCCCAGTATCCTATGACTAACAGCTGTTCCATGGGTATGTATAACTGGAAACACAATGACCTTTGTGCCTCTGTAGAACTTCCGTCTGAATGGGGATCTCTATGATGCAGTGAATATTGCTGAAGACGAACAGTGGAGACGGATTCGTAGCATCCTCACTCCCACCTTCACCTCTGGCCGTATAAAAGAGGTAGGTATATATGTAGGAATAAAAGAGCAAGGCATATATTCCGTTCACCAGTCTGTTTAATTTGGGCTCTCTTCCTCTGTTTAAGATGTACAGCATCATGAAGCATCATTCCCGCAGGATGACTGACAGCCTGCAGTCCAAGGCCCAAAATGAAGAAGCTGTTACTGTAAAAGAGTGAGTCACGCCATAAAATTACAAAATGTGAGGTGGGTCCACCTGTTACTCAAAGGTGTCACACCTTTAATTATGCATACATTTAAGCTTTAATACAATTGACTTTTCTGAAAATTCACCCCCGTACATTTGTCACAAAGGTAGAGAGTAGCTATAGAGGACGGAACTCTTTTTTGTACCAGGTGGTAAACATGTCTGTTGCTACTATAAAGTTTGGCATTTCAACATGAGTGTCACGAACTCACTCAGATCAGAACAGGCGGACACAAATGCTCGACACAGAAGAGGTTCAGGCAAAAAGACAGGTTTATTACCGTTCAGCGTTCGGTACACAGAAGGTCAGTCAAACCAGGTAGAGGTATCCAAAAATCGAGAGGCAAAAGGCAAGGTCCAAAAACAGAAGCAAGGTCGTAACAAACAGACTGTCACTATGACTTGGAAGAACGCTGGTACGAAGACTGTGAAAGTCCGACAAACTGGCAACGAGACAGTGAGACACAGAATAATATACTCGAGGTAATGAGGGGAGATGGGAAGCAGGTGCGGGGAGGTAATCAGGGAACAGGTGTGACAAGACAGGTGCAGGAAGTAAAACTGAAACAGAAACAACCGGTGAAATGACTTCAAAATAAAACAGGAAAGACAAGACATAAAACATGCACACAAAACAGAAACTTGACAGACATGACAATGAGGGCCAAATAGGATTGACTCCCACAAGCTGTCACTGGATTCTTCCACATCCTGGAAGTGTTCTACAGGATTTGGATCTGGTGACTTTCAGAGGCCACTGAAGTCCACTGAGTCACATCCATGACACCAGTTTGGCACAACCAATACCAGATGGTTAAATGTGGGCATAGAGGGATTAACAGTCATTAACAATATACAGACAGACTGGGGCGTTCAGACTTTAATTGATTGATGTTAAAGGCTCCAATGTCTGACATGAAAACATTTCCCACAGAGTTACCTGAACTGTTGAGACAAGACAGTTTGGGTCCGTTGGTGTAATTCTGAGCCCGCCCTGTACAGCCTCAACAGAAATGAAGATTTATCAGACAGTCTTTAACTGTCCAGCTTTGTTGAGCTTGTTCCAAATGCAGCCTCAGATTTCTGTTCTGGCTGATCTGAGTGAAGCCCAACGAGGTCGTGCGCTGTTGTGAGCCTGAAATGATTTTTAACTCACTACAGTTGCAGAGAGTTCATCCATGTTATATATTCAAGCGCTAGCTAGCTAGCATGCAACCTTCAAAACTAAAAACACATAATTAGAGAACGTACAGTTTCTGTGACATCTTTAAAATCCCCAGATCCACTTTTCTAACTATAATGTCCCTCAATGATTTCACCAACATTTTAAACTCAGCTGATGTTTCTTTACAGCGTTAGTAAAGCTGTGAAGCAAATACACTCAAATGGCCTATCTGTAGCACTGCTTAGTATAAATTGTGTATTCCAGCCTCTTTGGAGCCTACAGTATGGGCGTGATGGTGAGCGTTGCATTCGGTGTGGACATCGATTTATTTAACAGCCCTTCAAGCCCTCTCATCACTCATGCCGCAAAACTGTTTAATTTCCCCCTGGGTATTTTCTTCCTCCAAGGTACGTCCCTGCTTTTCCATGTCATGTTGTTTTCCTCATTTTGTGATTAAAATGCAATTGTTTGCATTTTTTTTTCTCCTCTTCTCAGGATTTTTTCCCTTCTTGCTTCCTCTCTTGGAGCTGCTAAATGTCTCCATTTTCAGCAAGGCATCTACTGCTTTCTTTAAGAAGCTTGTGGAGGAGATCAGAGCAGAACGCGATGGCAGCTCAGGGCAGGTTTGGACAAAACACAAGCAGTTCTCTACATGGATAAAATCTTCTCTTGCAGTATAGCCAGTCTTGTTCCATGATGGTAAGATAATGTACGTCATGATGACAGAACATTTCCAGAAATTCAATTGAGAAATCGTTTGCAAATAATTACCTGAACAACAATTTGATAGATATTAGTCATATCACATGGCCTCATTTGATAAATGGCATCTGCCTCATCATTATGGAAACACAGATGTTTAAAAGTCCACGTCACGTCCACGTTGGTTTAAAAATGTGTGTTTCAAAATGTATGCTTGTTGGCATCTGAAAAGGAAATCTCACCATTTGTAGCGTTTCTGGAGTCTTTGATAATGTAACAGGATTTTCAACACCAGATAATGAACATCAATGAAAATCAAATTTTGAAACTATTTTTTTCTGCCAAGATGGATAAAAAAAAATCCTTAATATGAAACAAAACATCATCATACAGTATAACACAATGTCAACTGGCCAGACTCCAGTTGCAGAAGAAAATCATGATATAATTGAAATTAAATGGACTATGAGGTTAGATGACTTTGTCAGCAGCTGTTTCCAAAGTCCAGAATGAGTTTCAAATTACATTCAGTTCCTTCTAAATGTAGTGATGCTGAAGTTTGATTTCAAACCCTCTTTAGTCAGCTGACAAACACAAGACTAAATGAATCAAACGATGCCTTTAAATACTTCCTGGTCCAACTACCTTGCTAGTAGTAAAGGTAAAACTAAACATACAGTTAAAGCTATTAAGAAGCTATTAACTTCAGTGTTATTATTTATTTATTTATTTACTTCAACTAAGGCTAGTAGAAGGTAAAACACAACAGAGAATTCATTAGTTACACCTGGGCGGCACCGTGGTGCAGTGGTCAGCACTTTTGCTTCACAGCGAGACAAAGAAGTGTAGTGGTGCACATTCTCAGCGGGTTCTCCGGCTTCCTCCCACAGTCCAAAAACATGCTGAGGTTAATTGGTGATTCTAAATTGTCTGTAGGTGTGAATGTGAGTGTGCTTGGTTGTCTGTCTCTAAGTGTAGCCCTGTGATAGACTGGTGACCTGTCCAGGATGAACCCTGCCTTCACCCTGAGTCATCTGGGATAGACTCCAGCCCCCTGTGACCCTACAGAGGACGGAGCAGTGTATAGATAATAGATGGATGGATTACTTACACCCTCCAACCCAAAGTCCCACTTGGTACAGTCCAGTTTAACAACACCTGTATGAGCAATAAACCCTCATTAATTCAAACATTCAAACCAAATGAAGCCCACGTATTAATCAACTAAAATGTATCATGAGTTGGCATGTTGCAAAACTAAACATCAACTGAACTAATGAATAAAGAAGCTTCATCCCAGTTTTCATACTCACAGACTCGCGGACTTTGCAGTGTGCATCCCCTTTCAGACATGGGACATGGAACATTTAAGTGTCTGAGGGCTCAGGACAGTCCCGCTGTCAAATCGTAAGGTGCCATTTCTGTGAATCTGGACATGTGCAAACTTTCCCAAGGAGCTTGCCCATAGTTCATTGCGAAATTTGGAGAGTGCAAATGATGTTATGGTCCAAACTCTCTTGCTGTCATTATGGTGTGTCCCATTCCTCATCTTGACACCATTTCAAACCCTAATGAACCCACACACTCAACCACTGTTCTGGGACATTGGTTACGTCTGTAAGTGTTCAGTGCTGAGGCCTCATGGTGGAGTTTTGAATTGGACTAGCGAGAGGTGCTTCTTCACAAGTACATATTTTAGTTTCCAGATATTCAGTTAAAAAAAACACAAGTTTCCATGCACAAATCTGAGCAATCTCTTTCCGTATAGGAAATTTGACACCCCACATTTTGGCACGATGATGCACTTCAAACGCAAAAAGGACAGCCAAACCTCAATGTGGGAGATTAAAATAAGACTACCTGAGAACTAATCTGGAACCATCCATCCATTATCTATACACCGCTTAATCCTCACTAGGGTCGTGGGGGGCTGGAGTCTATCCCAGCCGACTCAGGGTGAAGGCAGCGGACACCCTGGACAGGTCACCAGTCTATCACAGGGCCACACTTAGAGACAGACAACCAAGCACACTCACATTCACAACTACGGACAATTTAGAATCACCAATTAACCTCAACATGTTTTTGGACCGTGGGAGGAAGCCGGAGAGAACCCACGCTGCACGGGGAGAACATACAAACTCCACGCAGAAAGATCCCGGTGCCCCCACCAGGACGCGAACCGGCGACCTTCTTGCTGCGAGACAACAGTGCTACCAACTGCGCCACCTTACAGCCCATTAATCTGGAACCACTGATTCTAATTTTTATTGATCTGAAGGTGTGATAAGTGTTGCGATGCACCCACATTTTTCATGTAACTGATTTGTTTATTTAGATATTTAAATTAAGGACTGCAAAATGTCAATTTTGTGTGTCATGTTGTGTAAGTATACCACGTTTAATTGTTGGCACTGTGTCAAACAAATGTGTGTTTGTTTGTTTGAAAGGTCAACAGTTCTTTTTTCATACATGACCATGTGATCTCTTTTCAGAAGCCAGCAGATATCCTTCAATATCTGATCAACTGCCAGACAATCACTAAACCCACTAAAGAAACATTAAAGAACGGTAATTACATGTGCATCACTCATATGTACACATACATAATCCTGCAATGCATGCACAGCAAATGCCTTGATGCCGTCCTTTCGTCTCCCTCTATCTTTATCCATTCTGACAGGTCTAACTGATCATGAGATCACATCCCAAGCGACAATGTTTATGTTTGCCGGATACGAGACAAGTGCCTCCACTCTGAGTTTCTTAGCCTACAATCTGGCAAGAAATCCAGAAGTCATGAAACGCCTGCAAAAGGAGATAGACGCTACTTTCCCGAATAAGGCTGGACTGAATTTTTTTATATTCTGGAGTTATTTTCTTAATTTTATATTTCACTGATGAAACTAAAATCAGAGTTGTGTTTAAATAAAACTATGTTGTAATAAACTCTATAGGATCCGGTCCAGTATGAAGCTCTGATTCAGATGGAGTACCTCGACAGTGTTGTCAATGAGAGTCTCAGGTAATGAGCATTTACTGGTGCTGGCTGACATCAGGACAGCCTGACAAAAAAAAACACTGTTTTTTGTAACATTAAAGCAGCATTAAGGATTTCTAAAGATGAATATTAACACTGAATGTCAAACTATTGTGCACTCAAAATAATCGCTTGTTGTACCAAACACACTGTGGATCAACACCAAACTACCCGTTAGCAAAGCTTTTAGGCTTCATCCTCAGGGGGCAATGAATAACTGTAAAAAGAATCAGGAAAATGCATCAAAAAGGCTTTTCTGAGACACTTCGGTCCAGGTCAAAGTGGTAAAACACTGACCAACGACCTAAAAGCACCGCCTTCTGTAGAGCTATAAAGAATAGTGCATTTATTCACAATAGTCACACTCTTTAAAACTTTGAGAAGAGCAATGATGGCTTGTGACCTCAACAGCCTTCGAAACAAAAAGCTTTGAATGCGTATTCTAATATAGACATATTGTTTTGTCAATAGGCTCTACCCCCCAGCTGCACGACTCGAACGAGTGGCTAAAGAAACTGTCAAGATCAATGGAAACACAATCCCAAAGGACATGCTTGTGATGATTCCTGTCTACGCTTTGCACCGTGACGCCGAACTGTGGCCAGAGCCAGAGGAGTTTAACCCTGACAGGTAGCTGCCAGGGTTTTCCTGTTTGTAAAATCTAAGATGATTAATAATTCTGCATCACAATATATAGTTACACAGAATGTACAATTCAATGTACAAGTTTTATTTCTTGGTCTGGAGCTATTACAAGGTGACCTCATCACTTCTGTGAATGTTTTATGATGCAGTCTCTGGCTAATTGTTACAGAGACTGTTCCACGTATTACTAAAACTAATACATTTTGCCTAAAGTATTTATGTTTTAAAAGTATGACAGCTGGCAGAAAGAACTATTGGTCTGCAGTAATGTTCAGGTGGGTGATACATGTCTCACTAACATCGACATGATGCCAGATTCCAAGGTTTTATTGCATTGTTATAAGATGATCAACGCTATGTACTTCACCGAAAAGTAGTGCTGATGTTGTGGTGTACTACTTAAGGATGCGTTTTTTTTCCCCCCCAAGCATAAAATGTTTTTTCTGATGGCGAATGCTTGTTTTTGTAGATTCAGTAAGAAGAACAAGCAGAACATCAACCCATACGCTTACCTGCCATTCGGGATCGGGCCAAGGAATTGCTTGGGGATGCGATTTGCTCTGGTGATGGTCAAACTGGCGTTGGTGGAAGTTTTGCAGAACTACAGCTTCTCAGTCTGCGAGAAGACAGAGGTGAGTATAAGTAAATTCCATACTTACATCATTACAAAAGAAGGAGCAGCATGTTTCTGATTTAGCAAACTTATCCACTCCCCAGATTCCTTTACAGATGAGTCCCTATGGTCTGACTGGACCCATTCATCCCATCCAATTAAAGCTGGTGATGCGTGGCACCGAATCGGAAAGTGTGGACTACTAGAAAGTGCTCACAGATACAATGCTCAAGGCTGAGATGACCTCTGAATTGATTATATTAACAACTGAAAATGCTACATAAAGCTAGCTACTATAAGATTTACGTTTTTATTAGAAGCTTGTAATCTGATCTGAGACAAAATAGAAAGTTAGTCGACCATGTTGGACACCTGTAGAACATAACTGGAGGTTATGTGTGTCATGGTGATGAATTATGGCATTTTGTGTCAATTGAACCTTACACACAAGGATTTTGAATTCTTTGAATATCACACATGAATTAGTAATGGGCAATGGTCCAAATACAATATCTACCAAATTCAGTGAAAAAGCAAAGACCTTGAAAGAATTCTATTTTAAAAAATATCCTAAATAGTGGGAAACATTAGATGTCCAGGAGACACATATACACTGTTTTCTAAGATTATTTTTTGTAATATAACCCTGTTGTTAAACTGATTATATGTATTTACAATCTGTAACAAAGTGTACTGTGCACTGAGAATTTTGAATGATATTAAAACAAAGCATTTTATACAGTTTATGTCATTTATAACCAGATCTTTGGGTGAATTCTTCGCATAATGTCAGGTAACGCTTTGTGAATCCTGTCATTTTACATGTTGCTTGAAGGGTAAATATCCAACTATGACCCAGTCCGTTGTATAATCAATCACACCCACATCCACTTTGACACACACAATTTCTTATCTTGTAATGTTTAGTATCTGAAACTGGAGTACTGACAGGACATTCCCCCAAGTACATGGAAGCCAAGTGAAAACAAGGATCAAGACTTGAATAAAAGGGGGCATGAAAATAAAAGAGCACTAGTTAAAAAGTAACAGGGCATGCTATGCCCTTTATTCCTAATGACACACAAATACAAAAATAACTGCAAGGTGTCCTGCAATGCAATTCCTCATCTATAAAACTATAAGGGAAGGTTTACTGCTAATTTGCGTCATCCATTTTCCCACTTACACACGAGGACAAAATTGTTGATACCCCTCGGTTAATGAAAGAAAAACCCACAATGGTCACAAATAACTTGAATCTGACAAAAGTAATAATAAATACAAATTCTATGAAAATCAAGCAATGAAAATCAGACCTGTGGTTCAACAGAATTATTTTAAAAAGTAAACTCATGAAACAGGCCTGGACAAAAATGATGGTACCCCTAGAAAAGACTCAGTCTCAGTCGCAGGTCGTGGGTCTTGCAACAGGATAATGACCTAAAACACGCAGCTAAAAACACCCAAGAATAGCTCAGAGGAAAACATTGGACTATTCCGAAGTGGCCTTCTATGAGCCCTGATCTAAATCCTATTGAACATCTGTGGAAGGAGCTGAAACATGGCGTCTGGAGAAGGCAGCCTTCAAACTTGAGACACCTGGAGCAGTCTGCTCATGAGGAGTGGACCAGAACACCTGCTGAGAGGAGCACAAGTCTCACTGACAGTTACAGAAATCATTTGATTGCACTGATTGCCTCAAAATGTTGTGCAAGAAAATATTAAGTTACGGGTACCATCATTTTTGTCCAGGCCTGTTTCATGAGTTTTTTTTTGTTTTAAAAAAAAAAAAAATTCTGTTAAACCACGGTTCAAAAGCAGTGTCTGATTTTCATTGCTTAATTTTCATAGAATTTTTATTTATTGTTACTTTTGTCAGATTCAAGTTATTTCTGTGACCATCTTGGGTTTTTCTTTCATTAACCGAGGGGTACCAACAATTTTGTCCACGTGTGTATACGGTGTGTTTTGAGGCTATGTTTGTGATCGTGCTGTATTGCAGTGCACTACATTGCATTGCATGTTTTGCATTTAATCTTACCTCTAATCTATGGAGGCACACATTAACATCTATACAGTACAATTATTACATTGTGCAAATTATTCATTCATCACAGCACTGCTGGAGTGGATTACGATGTAGAGGCTTTTTCATTTTCCTTTTTAACTTGGGACTTTAAAGAGAAATAGTTGTCCTGAGGCTGCATGTTGCCATGAATGGTTAAATTTCCTTGATTTGGCTTGACGTGCACTAACCCCAATAAACCCTTGAAAGCATGTCAACACTCCCGACTGAACCAGGAAATACCAGCTTGACTGTGATAAAAAGCGACATGCTGATGTGGCCGATAGGATCAAGCATGTGACTCAGCAGTCACAAGTGCAGGTGTGTTGAATTAGGTGAGACGGTACTTGGAGCAGCCACTAAGGCAGAGGTTGCTGTTGGTTTGTGTAGTTACATAACATAAGCTGGCATTCAGAAAGAAACAATTGTTACTAAGGTCGTTAAAAGAAATACAATAAACTGTTCCAATATCTTCAAACTGTCTTTATTTCAATACCGTATAAAAAGAGCATCAGCAAGGCGCTTGAATCAAGAACAATAACTAGTCTTCTTTATGATGCTGATTAAATCAGCAAGTCTCATGTATTTTACGATAAACACATGTAAAAGCTAATTATGACACCGTCTTAGGGCATCAACAGTAAACCTTCAGCCAGTTAGACGGAGTTAACACACTCAGCATAAAGGTTAGATCAGCCACAGTTGTCCCGCATGCCACATTTGGCCATGATACAACTTGCAGGTAGGGCACAGTTGACTCCATAAATGGACAAAACGTCAGCAGCTCTGAGGCAGAGCCAAGGCATTAACGTTAGGCTCCGTAGGTAAACACCTTGACAATGTACCCGGTTTAACTTTTCTTCCCATCTGATCTGTTGCAGAAATATTTTACGATGAGTCTGAGGGACAGGGCAGGTGGATAGGTCCATGTAGGCAGGTGTCAGAGATAAAAAGAGGCACGAAAGTCTCTTTCCCAGTTTTTATCTTTTTGCTCTTTTCTTTTGCTTTCTTCTTTCCTCTGTGCCTTCCATCCCTTCTCCTCTTTCTCCCTGGACGGATGTTTCACAGCATCACCATCCCTCGCTTTGAAGTGAGTAACTTTAGCTCGTCTCATCTGTCCATACCCCAGACCTTTCTGGTCCCTCTTCAACACAGTAGCCACCGGCTGCTTCGGCCCCTCTCCCTCGGGCCCCAGTCCGGTCCCTGGTTTCCAGCCGCAACGAACCATCATCTTATAGCTGTTGCTGGAGGGGGGGAGGCAGTAGTAGGGGGTGGGCGGAGGACGCCGCAGATTGAACAGATGCAGAGTGGAGGAGAGATGTGACGACAAGCTGCTGCTGTACTCGCTACAGCACACTTCGCACCACTGAGGCTGGTGGGCTCTGGGGAGAAACAGGAGACAACATGAGTCAGAGAAGAAGTGTTAAAGGCACAAGTTACAGCTTTTCAAAATCTGTCTTGACAGAATATTCTGCTGCCCATAAGTACATTAACTCGGTTGGCAACCTGAAAGAAGTCTAGTCAGCGCCAAATGGTCGACAAATTTTTCCTCATCGCTAACAAAGGAAGGGATATTCTAAGGCCCAGTTCAAACAGGGTGAACGATTACAGCAAGCAAAATCATTTTCGTTGCGTGTGTGCACCTGACTATTGCCTGGGTGGGGCTAATCACCTCTATCATTCTTATGTGAACTTAAATACTCTCATGTTGTGCTCCGCATAGCAATACACACAATCACTACCTGCAAGGCCTCTCGTGTTTCTCTTTAACCAGGGATTCATTGTTTCTAACTGATAAACTGTTACAGTAATTACCTGAAAAACCTGCTACGCTCTTATAGATTAATTTTCCTCAATACCTTTCGTCTGTTAATTTTTTATAGTATCTCACCTTATTTTTTTTTAAACCCATATGATTTCATTTGTTGTATTTAACTCAGCACTGCTTTTTACAATTACACTATTGCTTATTGTAGTAAAACCTTTAGAGGCCCAATGTTTACTTCAGCCTTTAGTGGATGTGTATAGCTCACGACACAGCTATGTACCACACCTACACAGTCACGTACATACACATCAGCTTATCAACAACAAGAAACTGCGGTAATAAATAAACTGATGATTTTTTACAGCATAAAGTCCTGTTTAGTAAATATCATATTTACAGGTTTTTAGTCATTGGATTTAAGTTAACATTAAAACTGTTTATGTAAAACCAAAGCAGCTGAGATGTTATCAGCTTTTAAAAAAAAAAAAACACTCAAATATTTATATTGGCCTAGTATACAGCCGACAGAAATACCAGATGAGATTGGTTGGGGCAAGATTAGACTTGGGATATGGAAATGTGTAGCACGACACAGTCAGGACACCAGAAAACTGACACTGTTTAATTAAGGAATTAGAAGAAATACCAGCAACTTTTCTGAAACTGTCATTTATCAGATGTAGGTAGGGTCAAAATGTCTGCTTTAACAAATGACAGTAATGGCAATGTCTGCTGGATAGTCTATTAAAACTTTGTGTTAAAAGAAAAAAAAACTGCACACAAATGAGTGTGTGCTAACCTGCTATTAGACTGTGTTTCTCTCTGTGTACTTCTCCCGTAGTTCAACAACTCCTCCAACACATCATTGTGGCCCGCTGAGGAAATACAGACAAAAATGGATGAGTTTAACTTCACTCTGCAATCGAACACAGACATAATGAAGAGTGTTATTACTGACAGATGCACAGTTATACCTTCTTGTGCCAGGTCTTGGGCGTCTCTGCCCTGCGTATCAACCACTCCGACCCAGGCGGCTCCATGTTGCAGCAGCAGCCTCACTGCTGCTCTTTGTCCTGACCAGCTGGCACACATCACAGCCGTCCAGAAGAAAGTATCCTGGAGAGAAAAACAGATGCTCATGAAGCAAATATAAATAATATATTTCCTAAACGGAGAAGACACTGAGTTGTAAGTGTTGTACCTGAAAGTTGATGTCGACTCCCTTCGACAGCAGCTCTCTGATGCCTGAGACGTCCCCTTCGTGGGCACAGCGCAGCAGCCTGAGTCCTTTGAGCTCCGCAGACCTTTCTGAGCTGCTTGTGTCTCCTCTTTGGTCACCTTCACTTTCACCACTAATTCCTCTTTGCGCTACAGAATCGGTTTGACCCTGCAGAGCTCCTACAGCCCTGACTCTCCTCCTCAGTCTTCGACTGGACTCTCTGCTCCTCTGTCTCATCTGATGCTCTCTGTCATGATCCTTCTTGCTATTTGCCCTCCTTGATCCATCTTGCCCTGTGTCATCTTTCATCAGGTTTTCATAGAACTGCCTGGCCTCTTCTCCACCAAGCACACTGGCTGTTTTTGAGCTGGATGGTGCTGTTTCAATGCTAAAAACATCCTGCTGGCTGGCAGGAGTAAAGCCGAAAGAAGCCATAGGGACTTATTGTAACTTCAGGTATCACAGGTGCCAGGTTTTCTTTTCTTTTACTCAATAGTGCGGCTGGCAAATAGACTCCTATTGTAGGAAATAAGCGAGCTTGAGCTGTCTTGCTATAGCAGCTAGCGTCCAACAAGTAGTCTGTTTCTCTTTTACTATTAGCTTCAAATTGTGCCTAGTTCGTAAAAGAAAAGTAGTAAACGGTCCACAAACCAGTTTACAAACCACCTTAAACAAAATACAAATTACACCGAGTCTAGTTATCTAAAAAACACGACAGCCTTCGTAAAAGACTAGCTAGCTAACCGTGAGCTAACTGTCGACCACTGGCTAGCATTAGCATTAGCTTTAAAACACCTTAAAGCTGGATTATTTAACACGAGCTCAAGTATTCAGTCCGGTAACATTACCGGGGTTGTTTCAAAGCGCAGTCGAGATGAAGACAGATGTCACCTTGATACGCAACTATTTATGGTAGTTAATATCATAGATATGTACATATCTATGATGTTAATATCAGCTAAATCGTTCAAGCTAACGTTGCCCTGTTTTCTTCCTGTGAAACTCTGTCATCAGTCGGACACAGCTAACGGTGAGTGCTGCCCCCTGGCGGAGTGGAGGTCGTCTGTTCAGCTGCACTTTCTACTATTTCCGCAGTGAAAAATTATTAATAATACAAAACAATAACCCAAACGCAGCAGGCAGATGATGTTCTTTTTCTGAATTGGAAAAGAAAGTTCTCCACAGAGTGTCCCGTTTCATGCTGTCATAATATAATATAGACAGTGTATCAGCAGCTACTTTGGGAGTTGTGGAGGAAATATTTAAATTCATTTAAGTAATACTGGCAATAACAAAATGCACAAAAACTACACTGCATGGAAAGACACGTCATAAAAACACAAGAAAAGAGTGTCATGTTGCAAATCTACATAAGGTGTGAAATGTCACATTAATGGAGTGGACACGTGTTTGTGTGAATTATTAATGTTCTTGTTCTATGTTCAACAGGACTGACTTACAAGAACCTGGGAGTGAGTCTGGACAACAAGCTGGAGTGGTCCACCAACACAGAGGCTGTCTACAAGAAAGAGGATGCTGATTAAACTGCTGGTCATCATGGCAAAAAAGAACCTCGCACCCCCTCCATAAAACTGTGCACAATCTGAGGAGCATCTTCAGCAACAGACTGATACAACCCCGCTGCTCCAAGGAACATTACAGGGGCTCTTTCCTACAGACAGCAATAAGACTTTTCAATGCATCTGCATCTGGCAGATCACATCAGGACTCTATCACTTTACCTGCTGATGAAACCACTTTACAAACCAGACACTCATTATATCTGTGAACTTATCTGCACCTACTTACTTCATTTGCTCATCTAAGCACATTACCATTTGCACATCTCTCTTGTATATTCTTGTAAATTTTGTTGACTTTTTCTTGCAATATTTTCATATTGTTTTATTTTATTTTATTTCACCTTCATTTTATACCCTACCCTACTACTCTGTGTTGTCTTTTTGCTTTTGTTTACCCCCTTTGTTGAATGTTCATGCTGCTGTAACAACTGAATTTCCCTCTGGGGATTAATAAAGTCAGTCTAAGTCTAAGAATATGCAGATCGAAAACACCCTTATTTTATCTGCACCCGTCTCTCCCCGTTCACTGCAACTCGAGAACACCAGCTCACTTACGACTGTGCTCAAGCGCTGTACTTCTCTATGCTGCACACTGGCAGCTTGTAATACTGGAGTAATCGAGCCATACATGCTCAAACAAGAAACAGATTCTACAAAGAACAATGACACAGAAAGCCTCCACCCTGCAAGCTGACCTGAGGACTGGTTCCTCAGGTTTGTCACCTATAAAATCTCATAAATCAGATTTTTTTGAGATTGTCAGCAGCACATAAAGTGTGTTCAAGCTGAAAATGCTCAGCCATGGTGTTGGCTGAGCATTTCACTCATGATCTGTCTTCAACCATAAAATAAAACACCATATAGACATGTTAACAAGGTAAAAAACAAACTTGCTTTATACCCGAGGAGGTCTTTAACTACTAAATGTACTGTTTGGTTGAAATAAATAACTGCAAACTAACTAGTAGCTATAGCTGCCAAATAAGTGGAGTCCAATATTTCTCTGTGACATTTAGTGAACATATATGAAACTGAATATATTTGCTATGACAGCATCCTGAAACTGGAGAATCTAGATGAAATCTAGACATGCTTGTATTATTTTCACCTCCACTTTTTACTACATGTGACAACAAAAAATCATCTTTGTGTTGTTATTTATGCAGACATTTATCCCGTGTGGGATTATAATTCCCTATCTTTGACACGTTATCACAGATATGTGGTAACGGTTGTACACATTTCCACACACAGGTCTACTTTTATCTAAATCTCACATGTGACAGCTCTGTTTCGATCACATTGGCTGTTTGTTTTGACACCAGACTGATTCTGAATTTCAGTTATTACCAGTTTGCTGCAGCATATTTTAATACCGTCATGGTGGTTTGCATACATACATAGAAAATAAGTCATATGTCCAATATCATTATTTTATGATCTATTAATCAGGGTTGAGACGACAGTTAGTTAGTACCTGAGTAGTAAACTATTTTCCTTCCAGCAGACCAGCTGATTATGATTCTCCCCACAGTTCAGGGACAAATCATCACCAAAAATATCCTGTCTGATAACTGTTAAAGCATTTTTATGGCATCAACGTTCATTTTACGGAGACAATTTGATATTTCCATTTCCATTGGGGTTGATCTGCAATGTCCCCTGACAAGAACAATGATTGCTTTTATTGCCAAGAATCAGGAAACCTTCAAGATTTCTTAGTTTCAGTTTCCAGAAAGACCCAACAGCAGTCAGCAATCCCATCACTCGAGGGGTTTGAATACATGTCTTGCAGGATATTCAGCTGTACATGTACATTATTTCTGTGTAGTTCACTTGTTACTGCCGTATTTTCTACTTGTAGTTCTTTAGTTTTGTTGCTTAAATAAAGTCAATTTGACAGTTCAGTGTTTAGATCTGAACTTAATTTACTGTCAAAGTATCGACAAGTCCATTAAACATTCTAAATCCTGCTATCAATGTCGGTCATTGGAGAGTATCTGCACACCAGAACCAAGAGAAAGAAAGATTCCTCCTTTGTCCTACTGTTCATGTACAGGACTTAGATCTGACGCCAATAAAGCTTATCTGACTGGGTAAAATGCTGGTTCAGCATAAAGCAGCCGTGTGAGTAACAACACATATCAGTAAACGAACACATCGTGTCAACCACAGATGGGAATTTAAGTAGCTGACAGACTAAATACTTCAAATATATAAACTGGGGTTTTACCTGAGTGACTCTCACCGGCTTGAAGTTGAATACTGTGACTAAGCCTAGCTGTACTAACACAGTCTGACTACATGTACTAGTCGAGTGAATAACGGTTTTATTTTTATGGCACTTTTCTAAACACAGTTACAAATGCTCGCTTTGAGAGACGCCCCAATAAAGATATCAAAAAGTGAAATGTAAGAGATATAATGCTATAACAACACATACATACGATAGGAAGGAAAAATAAAAAATATCGATTCATAATTGCAGAAATCTTTTAGTGTCATTTCAGTTCATTCGAGTATGAAAGTTTGTAAGACCAGGGTGCTCGACAAAAGTGCGTTACGACAAGGACACATCAGGCACAGGGGTGAGAGACATGAGCTACAAAGACAACGACTGTCATGCAGAGCTTCTGTATTGTGTTTGTACTTTTTGAGAAATGTAGTGACTTCTTCAGTCCAGGTATGAAACCTGCAGAAAGCCGCACAGCAGAGAAAAACTGTGCGGCAACCGTGAGTGCTTACTGTGTGCAGGGAAATCCTTTTGGACACTAGTGTAGTGGTTTTGCATGTTTTTGCACATGAATTAAATAAAGAAAATCAAACCTAGAAAACGTGACAATCCCGATCTTGCAAATTTGGTTTGCTGCATTAAAAACCTCTTTAATATTAGATCGCCCTTAAAAGCCATGATTCTGCTGATGGTTTGTTTACATGAGTAACTTTTTTTTTTTTTTTTTTAGCATTAAAGCTAAACTATGATTAGCTGAGACACAGATTGAATTTTTTCTGCAACACTGACTTAATTTACAGTGACCAGAAAAAAATCATATCCCTGTACAATCCATTAAGAAAATAAAACCAAAATGTGTCTGTAGCACCAAGTATTGAAAACTTTCAAATATGGCGTGTGCAGATTTGTACTCATTTTTTATGTTTTGACTTTATTCGTCACTTGCACCACTCTCTTAAGGCTACTTGTGTTTTGGACATTTAACCTTTGAGAAGATCGGCTCCTTTAGTTAAAGGCTTTTGTAATGATCATACTCACATCCCGAAAAACCGCCAGTGCTGAATGTTTGTCTCCCCCTGCTGGCAGTAAGAACAATTACACAAACACAGCCAGCAAGTGCTTGAGATGTATGCCTCGCTATTGACAGCTTTGTTTGTTCAACTGTAAGGTCTCGTATGGTGAAAATCTGTTTGTGGTTTGAGGTTGTTATAAACCTGGAGGTATAAAATGAAACTGTTTGGATATTCTACCACAACTAGTTTGATTTCCATATTTAGTAGCCAGTAAGAATTTGGTGCTATCGAACACCTAAAACCAAAAGTCGTCCAGCTCAAGCTCTGACAGCTTGATTTTCAGAGCAAAACAGCCCAAAAACTAGGGGTTATACAGTCCTGGTAAAATGACCCATCTATGCAGTATTTGGAGCTGATAACCAAATTGTGGTTATCATGACACTTTGATTAATGTGCTGACAAGAGCACAATATAGAACCCTTAAAAGTCCTATTTAAAAACTTTCTTTTAAATTGAGATCCTTATTTTCGTGATCATTATTTTCTTTAGCACATTGCAGTATATTGATTAGTGTTACTGTTTAAAAAAAACAAAACAAAAAACATCACATAACCTGATCATTTATGATAATTTGGCATTAAGGCAGCTCAAGTTACAGTATGCTTGCAACACATTTTGGTTTCCTATTCTTTCTCAGACAATAAGACACAAATCAGAATCTGAAGTGATTCTTAATGCTACATGCCCCTGCAAACATGCAAAACCACTGGTGCGATCATTGGAAAGACAGAAGGAAAGCTTTGCTGCAGCTCTATCGCTACACTGGCTGGTGGTGTTTACTGATGTGTCTGTTTCTGTCCCCGGTCTGGGTAAATGTCTGTCCACAGTGGGGGCAGGAGTACGGTCTCTCCCCTGTGTGTATCCTCATGTGAACGTTCAGCTTGTCT
Source organism: Stegastes partitus (assembly GCF_000690725.1). Lineage (NCBI taxonomy): Eukaryota > Metazoa > Chordata > Actinopteri > Pomacentridae > Stegastes > Stegastes partitus. The sequence continues at coordinate 72,588 of NW_007578325.1, forward strand.
TTGCTAATGAAGCGTTTGTTGCAGCACGTGCACGCGTACGGTTTATCTCCTGTGTGATAACGCTGGTGCATTTTCAGCTCCGTCATTCGGCCGTAAGTCCTGCCGCACTCAGGACACTCGTAGCTGGGCCGCACCTCCATGTGCTGTCTGCTGTGCAGGCGCAGCCCGCTGGATGACCTGAAGCTCTTGCTGCACTGTGAACACTGGAAGGGTTTCTCTCCGGTGTGGATGTGGATGTGCAGTTTCAGGCTGGCGGCAGAGGGGAAGCCGTTGCCGCAGATGGAGCAGAGGTGAGGCCTCTCCCCCGTGTGGATGGTCAGGTGCTTCTCCAGCTTGTTCTTGTTCAGGAAAGTCCTGCCGCACACCGGACAGGTCAGCGGCGGCTCGCCCTCGTGTGAGCTCATGTGTTCCGTCAGCTCCACCAACGTGCAGAACGCATAATCACAGCGGGTGCACGAGTAGGGCCTCTGCTTTTTGAATTTTCTGTGTTTGAGGCAATGTTGCTCTAACTCTTCCTTCTCCTCAAAGGTTTCAATACAGCAGGTGCACTGGTAGGGTCTTTCTTCAGTATGCGTCCGCAGGTGATACTTCAAAGCTGTTAACTGTAGAAAGACGCTGTCGCAGTGTGGACATCTGGATTCCCGTCTGTCGTGGACCATTATGTGCCTCTTATAGTGTGAGAGTTTGAGAAAGCGTTTTTGGCACAACGAGCAGTAATATTGTTCATTTTGGTGACCTTGCTCATGCTTCTTCAGTGCATACTCAACCTTAAACTTCTTCCCACAGGTGCTGCAGGCATAAGACTTCTGATGAACCCCCATGTGTGCCTCCAGCTCTTCGGGACTACTGAAAGTTTCATTACATTTTGGACAAGTCCCATTGTTTTCTTTGACATGAATCTCCAGATGTTTGTTGAGGTCCTCCGGAAAGGCAAATGTCTTCTGACAGTCGGGGCACGTGTAACACTCACCATTTGTTGCTTTTCGATGGGTGACTATGTGCCTTTTCAAATGATACAGTCGGCCAAATACTTTGCCGCAGTCGCCGCAGATGAGGTTACGAGGGCTGGACTGGACCTTCTTATGTAACTTAAGATGGCTCGCGAGTGCAGCCTTCTCTTTAAACTGTTTATCGCATGCAAGACACGTCAGGCCTTCGATTGCATGTGTCTTCTTGTGCGCTTTCAGTTCCAGCCAGCTGCCAAAACTTTTCCCACATTTAGAGCAGATATACTGGCCAAAGCCGTGCTGGTTCCTCACATGTCGGGTCATGTGGTAGGACTGGCTGAAGGTCATCGCGCAAACTGGGCAGCTGAAGGGTTTCTCTTTTGTGTGCGTCCTCATGTGTCTGGCGAGTTTGTTTGGTCCCCTGAAGCGCTTGCCAACACAGATAGGACAAAAATGGCCTTTTGCTTTAGCCTTAGAGGCGACTTTTTCTTTCTGTCTCCCTCCTTCTTGAGATTTAGCTTCATCAGGGCTCTTGCCTTCCGTCACAACACTGACTTCAAATTCTTTTTCCTGAGAATCACCGTCACCAGCAGCTGCGTCGTCCTCGGCTACGTCTTCACTTTTCACGTCATTTCCATCGGTTTGCTCAGAACTTTGTGTCTCCGTTTGGCCGGGCTGGTTTTTGCTGTGCGACATGACATGAGAAGAAAACACATCACTGTTCGTGAATTTCTCGTTACAATCCGGACATGACAAAACTTGCGACTTGTGCGTCCTCTTGTGACTTTGCAACTCTGCATTGCTCCCTAAACTTTTCCCACAGGTGCTGCAGACGTGTTGGCCGGCGCCGTGCTGGTTCCTCAGGTGTCGGGTCATGTGGTACGACTGGCTGAAGGTCGTGCCACAGATCGGGCAGGTGAACGGTTTCTCCTTTGTGTGCGTCCTCATGTGCCTGGCCAGCTTGTGTGCGTCTCTGAAGCGTCTGTCCGTACAGATGGAACAGTAGGGGCCTTTATGTTGAGCTGAAGAAACAACTTCTCCATCATCCTCATCGTCGTCGTCATCATCATCATCTGCAAGATCTTTAGCTTTGTCGCAGCTTTCCTCTTTTATCCTCAGTGGTGATGATGAGGCTGCATTATCACCATCATCCTCTTTATCAACGGCCACTTTAGTCCCACCAGTACTCTTCGATTTCTCTTCATCACTGTCACTATAATATAGCTTATCAGTTCTGTAGCAGTAGTTATCTTTGTGTCGAGGCAACTTCATTGGAGTTTTAGTCAAACGCTGGTTTGTTTTCGTCCTTTTCTCCCCGCGCCGAGGTCTTCCTCTTTTGGCCTTTCTTTGAACAGGGGGATCTAAATCATCTCCAATGTCAACACTGACCTCGTGAATATCAAACAACTGAGAATCGTTTAAAGTGGATTCCACCTCTTTACCGATAACCAAAGCTGTGGCCAAGGTCAAAGTCTCCCTCCCCATCAGCAGCCTTTCCCTGAGTTGCGGGTAATTTGTTTCCGCGATGAGATGATCCAGGATAAGTTCGCCCTGCAACTTCCCGTAGTTGCAAGGCCTCAGCAGTTCTTCTAATGCTGAGACAAACTGATCCACAGTCTCTCCAGGCATCTGAACCCTTTGGTGGAATTTAAGGCGGTGCATCTGAGTGGCATGATCAGAGCCGAAGTACACCGTCAGCGCTGAGACGGCTGCTGCGTACGTGGTTTCATTCGGGATCAGTATCGTGAAAATACGCTGCCCCTCTGGGCCAAGGCAGTTCTGTAAGAGCATGCACTTACTGGAGTCGACCAGCTCCTTTTCACCGAGCGCCTCCAAGTAGTGCTCAAAAGCTTTAAGCCATTTGGGCCAAAGCATGGTCGGCTCACCGGGGACAGGCAAGAAAGCTGGAGGTGGGGACATGATTATGAGCAGAGGTTCTGGGAATGGGTCCAACGAGGTCTCCTGTTTCGTCACCTCCTCCTCTAGCTCTACCGTCACTTCGCCCATTGTTAGTTCAATAGTGTGTGTTGTGATCACGGAGGCGGGTTTTATTTCTTCTTTAAGTCAAGTAAGAGTCACTGAATTAAGAAGTTGCCCTCTTTGCTCTGTTTTCAGGCTGCCGATGAGTCATGCCACCCAGGTCCAGGCAGGAGAACTGCGAAATAAACAAAGAAAAAGTTAACTTCAGGCTCAGTGTTGATATATGCAGCTTCATTCTGTTGCACTAAAACATACACTATAGATGCCCTCGGCTAAAAATAATACAGTCTAACAACACAGTCTCTCCATATTTGTGGAAACTGAGTATTGACTGTAATGTCTGATTATTTTTTAAGGTTAGATTATAGTGTTGTTGAATCATATTATGGAATTCTGATAAATGCGAAGGAGGTTACGCTTTAGTCGGCGTTTATCTGTTTGTTGGTTTGTTTGTTTGTCAGCAAGATAACTCGAAAAGTTATGAACAGATTTTCACGACATTTTCAGGAAACGTTGATAATGGCACAATGAACAGATGATTACATTTTGCTGATGGTCTGGTCTACCATCTGGTTATTTTCTCATGAAACAGTAAATGCTGTGAAGTGTCGCAGTCGCGCAGAATGCTGTTGTTACGTCATTTGTCCACTAGATGGAGCTCTGACTCCAATCAGTCCTTCAGTCCTCACCGCTGTCTTCTCAGTAGTTCAGGAGGAAGCTACAGCCAGGCGGCATCACAGGAGTGGGCTGAGCAGAGCTACTGACAGATACGTTCATAACGATGCTGTGACATTAACAATGACTCAGAATGTCTCCTGTTTCACTTTAACTCTCTTTTCCATGTTTCATGACGACTGACGCGTGCTTCGTTGCGTCGCTCATGCTTTTCATTTACGTTGCTAAAGTTGTGCTAACCTAGCTTAAGTTACTCCCTGTCTGTTTATGTTAGCAACAACATGGCTGTAGTTATGCAAACCTAGCATAGCATTAGCTAACAGCTCAAAGTCAGTAACTGCAGAAATAACTTAAGTGTACAAAATATTAGAGAGTACAGAACGAGCGTTCATCACTCCGTCAACTTGTTATTAATGATATTAAAGTTAATTCAAATGCTAAAGCTATGTTTTGATTTTAGATAAAATGAATGCAGGACTTTAACATTGACTGGAAATCACAATATGGCGGAGGTCTGCGCTCTCAGCAGGCTTTTGTAGTTACTAAAGTCATCTCTTCAAATAGAGTTTTTTGGTCAAACAACAGCCAAAAAAAGGTTCTTTAGTCAGTTCTCTATTACAAAAGACAGAGAAGCAAACTTCACAGAAGAGAGGCTGCTTGGAATTATTTGCTTAAAAAGTTATTGGGAACTGTGACGAAGGTACGAATACTGGGACCATGAAAACATCCATCCATTATCTATACACCGCTTAATCCTCACTAGGGTCACGGGGGGCTGGAGTCTATCCCAGCTGACTCAGGGTGAAGGCAGGGGACACCCTGGACAGGTCACCAGTCTATCACAGGGCTACACTTAGAGACAGACAACCAAGCACACTCACATTCACACCTACGGACAATTTAGAATCACCAATTAACCTCAACATGTTTTTGGACTGTGTGGGAGGAAGCCGGAGAACCCAGAGAGAACCCACGCTGCACAGGGAGAACAAGTAAACTCCACGCAGCAAGATTCCGGTGGGACTGGGACGCGAACCGGCGACCTTCTTGCTGCGAGGCAACAGTGCTACCAACTGCGCCACCCTGTAGCCCACCATGAAAACAGTGAGACTTAAATAAATCTGGACATTAATGCCAAATCTGTCAAAGCCATTAATGCTACAGTGCACGAGAATCATACAAAATGTACGTGGAGCTTTTACAGTTACTCAAGAGATAAACAGTAACTGAACATTGTAGTTTAAGCTCCATGATGATAATGTGAATTTTCTTTAATTCACTAAAAAAGTGACTTCACCACCAGTTCTGGGCCCAACTGCACCCAGTGGCCGATCAGGTCATTGATTTCACATCAGTTTGCAATTTGAAACAATGAAATTAGCATATCATGACGTCGAGAAATTATATCGGAAATCAAATTGAAAGGGGGAAAAAAAACAACACAACACAATAGATTATCTGCCATGGGGATATGTGACATTTTTCTGATGAACTGTTTTTGTTGTTGGCAGGACAACGTCCAGCCCACAGCACGATCTGAGTGGATACACACACAAGCTAAAAAAAAAAAAAAAAGTAAAGGCAAGTCATTGTTGGAGATTGTATTCTGACACCAAGATTTTCACAAGCTTTGAAATGTTAGATTTTTGTGCACAGTTAGGTTTGTGGGATCATAACCAGTGGACTGTGTTGCTGAGTCTATGTTCGCGTTGGCCTTTCAAGATTCAAGATGATTTAAAACTCTACGTGACCTGTTGAGTCATTTTCATCTCAACTAATTTACAGCTCAGATGAACATTTTATTCTTTAACTCTGCTATTAAAGGCAACAGTGAATGGAAAATAATAAGGCACTGAGAAGATAAGCAGGTCCCTTTTTGTCGCTTATTAGATCAATAAAATGTTTTGATTTCAAACTGGTGAATGAATTTATTGTCTCCTCTGTGGATCGTAAATAAACCTGTCTGGTGAGTTTGAACATGTGATGATTCTGAATGCATGTTATGATGAATGTGAATGTGTCTGATGGTTTTGAACGTGTCTCCTGATGGTCGTCCCTGAGCCACTACAAACTGGGTCCAGCTGTTCGTCTCCTGGACTCTGTGTCGGTCTGGGGACGTCCTCCCTTCTCCACAGAGTCCTGTGGACAGTGGCAGGGTACAAGAGACACGGCTACGGAGGACAAGGACTGAGGTGAAGCAACAACCGAGGAGGAGCAGACGGACACTCACCAAACCAAACTGGGTCACAAGTCACGACATGCGGAGGCACCGAGCGGAGAACCAGCAGCTGCAGCTCCGAGCCGCGGACAGCTTCAGCCGGCAGCCCGCTGGTCCGTCACTAAATACTGCCGCTGCGATGTTCACACAAAACGCCCTCGCTGAAAAGCAAAGCATGAAGTGAAAAATATATCCGCCATGCTGACAGTCCTTCTTCCGGACACCGCAGCAGCTCCCGGGCTCCGTGTCAGCGGCCCACAGCGGCCCCTGGCGGCCGGGAGCCGCAGCACAGGGAGCCGCGGAGAGTAGCAGGAGCTGCTGGGTCACCAAGAACATCCACCCATCCATCATCTATACACCACTTAATCCTCACTAAGGTTGTGGGGGGCTGGAGTCTATCCCAGCCGACTCAGGGTGAAGGCAGGGGACACCCTGGACAGGTCACCAGTCTATCACAGGGCTACACTTAGAGACAGACAACCAAGCACACTCACATTCACACCTACGACAATCTAGAATCACCAATTAACCTCAACATGTTTTTGGACTGTGTGGGAGGAAGCTGGAGAACCTGGAGAGAACCCACACTGCACGGGGAGAACATGCAAACTCCACGCAGAAGGATCCTGGAGACACGAACTGGTGACCTTCTTGCTGCGATGCCACCAGGAACATCTGTTTGTGTACCAATGATAATAAACAACAACAATACAGGGAAAAAAACACTTTAGTTTTCGTGGGTCCCTTTACCTGGAGGACTACTTTTTGTCTAAGTTGCTACTTATCAGGTTAATTCCACCCAGAATGTGCAAACTGAGGAGTTATGGTCTTAAATGTACAAATAGTAGTTTCTAATAAAATATTTAAAACTAATAAAAATCCTGTTCTAAGATTATTGTACAAGGAAAGAACTTAGAGGGACTTCTGCAAAGTACGATTTAACCACAAAAAAAAAAAAGAAGTAATAATAATAACTTTAAACAACCACAGAAGCATGTAAGGACCATTTAAATAAACACAAAATATTAATTAAATGAGAGAGAGAAAAGAAAGAGCATCACAAAATAGGACACCAGACAAAACAGAAGTAAAACCTTCCAGATGCTCATATGAGTTTATTGAGTGGACAGAACATTCACATTAACCAACAAACACATGTCCTTACAGTTATCATTGTTGTGGTCTGATAGTACAAGTATTTTTTTTTTTTCATCTTTGATCTAGAGGTTTATTCCACCAAAATAGTAATTTCTAATTTAAAAGTTTAAATGTTCATACCACCCAAACTACTGCTTTCTGTCCACGTGCTGATAGTTTTTATGTTTTAAAGACAAACTGTACACAGGTCTTTTCCACCAGTGTCTGTGGGAGCAGCTCACTAAAAAAAACCACACAAGGCAGTTAGAGGCCCAGAGACGGCGCAAGAACATTAAGGTTCCTCATAGAACAAAGAACCAGGCGTATGGTTTCCTGGTCAGGAAGGACACACTGAACGAGAACACCACAGCAGATAGAAGGAGAATGTTTGTCAGCTTGGTAAAAACTCACGGAGGAGCTTTAAGAAACGTGAACCATTTAGAAAACCTGTACAGTGAAAATACAGGAGACGTCTTGTTGTTCTGAATGTATTATTTTATGGCTGCTTTTATGTTTTGGTTCGTGTGTGTTTTTCTTTTGTCATTTTTTATGCTGTATAATTTTGTGCTTTTGATTCTGGACTTCAGGAAATAGTTGTCACATGTGTTGCTGTGCATAACTTTCCTTGTAAGTTTTGTTATTTATTGTAAATTGATTGTGAAGAGTTTTTTGATTTCTTTGTACTTTTGAGAATAATATATGAAAAAAAGCAACAAATACAACTTTAAGTCCTGCACTGAAAATCTTACTTATGTAAAAGTGTTACCAGATAAATCAGATAAATGATCCTGTGACATATTTATTATTATATTGTATTATTAGTTTAAAAAAAAAACAACTTACAAAACTGCATCTTGAAGTTATCCTTCAAACCATGGAAAAAAAAAAATCCAGATTAGGAATGTAAAAGCACAAATTAAAATACTGTTTCTGAAGTGGTGTTTAACCTTTTTGTGTTTTAGTTTTTTATAGTCTGACATACAGTGGGTGTGAGCTTTTGCTTTCAGTGTCTGTGTGTGTAATATGTGTGTATTTGTGTGTAGCTGCCTTTCTGCAGCAATAACTGCAACTAAATGTCTCCAGTAACTGTTGATCAGTCCTGCTTTCATCTTGGAGGAAGTTCAACCCATTTCTTTGTCCAGAGCAGCTTCAGCTCTCCAGTGTCGGTGGATTCCCTCACTGCTCACTTCAGCTCCTCTCACAACATTTCTGTTGGATTATTTGCAGGACTTTGACTCTGAAGTTCCTAAACATTAACTTAGTTGTTCTTTGACCATCGTTTATTGGAACTACTTCTGTGCTGACGGTTGGTAATTTGCTGCATGACCACTTTTCTCTTTCGATTCAGCTCATGGACAGATGATATTTTCCTTTAGAATTCGTGGGTATAATTGTTACATAAATGACGGTCAGCTGTCCTGACCCAGATGCAGCAAAACAGGCCCAAACCATGATACTACCACCGCCACGTCTCACTGATGGGATCATGTTTTTATGCTGGAATACACAGTTTTCTTTTCTCTAAACATAACACTTCTCATTTCAACTAAAAAGTTCTGTTTTGGTCTCATCTGTCCACATTTTTCCAGAAGCTTTCTGATCTTTAACGAGCACACTGTTGATCTTCAGTGTTTTCCTGATGGTGAACTCATGAAGATCAGCATCAGTCACTGTGTGGGAGGTCTTCAGTGTCTTAGAAATGGCTCTGGGCTCCTTTGTGACTCGTCTACATTTGCAGATCTTGCTCCTGGAATAATCTTACTGGTTGAAAACTCCTGCAGAATAACGTTGGTCCTAAATTTCCACCATTTGCACACAGTTTGTCAGACTCTAGATTGGTGAAGTTGAAACTCTTTACAGATGGTTTGTAACCTTTTCCAGCCTGATGAGCATCAAAAGTTTTTTCTGAGGTCCTGAGAAATCTCCTCTGTTTGTGCCGTGATACACAAACATGTTGTGAAGCTCAGACTTTGACAGATCGCAGTTTTTAAACAAACAAAACTGGATGCCCACTCACATCTGACAGTCATCCCACTGACTGAAAACACTTGGCTCTAATTTTAGCTTTCAATTTAAATGCTAATGCTGGAGGTTCACATACGTTTGTTGCTCACAGATATTTAATGTTGGATCAGATTCCTTGATCAAAATATGATCAAGTATAATATTTTTTCATCTCATTTGTCTACCTTGGTTCTCTTTATCAACTTCTAGGAGTTTTATAGAAGTCTGATCTTTTTCTTTTTGGGTAATTAATGCAGAAATATAGAAAAGGATCACAAACTGTCAAGCACTACATTCATGTTTAAGCAGCAGTTAAATGTTGAAGTTGGTTGAAGTCAAATTAGTTTTAAATGATTTTTGTCAGGCTGCATCTACCATCACGAGTCCAAACCTCAAAAAGAATAACTAAATATTAAACAAAGCTGTAATTAGTGAGTATTTGACACTTTGTTTACCTGATAAATTACTTACTGATTATTAGAAATGGTTCATTTCCTGTAATATTCACTGTAATATCAATTATGTCCTCTCCCACAAACACTAGCAGTGTATCGCATCACGACATCAGTGTTTCAGAAGACTGCGTCTCATTGTCTGTGTAACTTGCCACGTTTTTTACTGGCTGGAACACCAGATTTTAATAAGGCAGAATGAAAATAATGAAATTTAATTAATATTATCTCATTTCATTCTATTTGTTTACTGTTGCACTGAAGATTTTCATTACTGTTAATGAGAGCTCGGCTAATTAGTGTGTCAGTTATCAAAGTAATTACCTGGATTTGGGGGTGAAACTAATTACATTAACACAACAAGAGGATTTGTGTTAAATGGAGTGTAATTTTTCATTTTCATGGGGAAGAATTCAGCAGTCAGTCTGTGACACGACTATTTTTTTATGCCATACAAACAGCACCAGCAATTATTGTTTCTACATTTGCATTCATGATTTAATCTGGCTTTAAATTGTTGGACTTTTCCTTTCTGTATGATGTATTTATGTGTCTTGTGGTTTTTCTAGCGATTTCCCTTCTTTGTTGCACAACCGATTGTTCCGTTTTAGAAAAATAAAGTTACTCTATAAAGGGTTGCTCTTATTACTGATGAATATTTGAAGCATATTTTTAAAAGCTTTAAGCATTTGGCTGGATGCAGGAAAATCAGAGACAAATATTTCAAATCCTGTAACTTTTGAAACAGACAATTTATCTGGTGGAGCAGTGCTGTGATTAAGCACAATTTTGATCTACAGCTGAAACCAGAAGTTTACATACACTGTATAAAAACTGGTATCACTTTTTTTTCCCTTACTATCTGACATCAAATGTGACTAAACCGTTCCTGTTTTAGGTCAGTACGTGCTGCTTGCTTCAAATCCCCCCACAACATTTCAGTGGGATTCAAATCTGGGCTGTTTTATCCCGTTGAAGGGTCCCCGTGTGGTTCAGCTTCAGCTTCCAGACAGATGGCCTCACATTATCTTCAAGCAGCCTTTGATATGATGCAGAATTCAGTTGAATCAGTGTCTGCAAGCTGTCCAGTCCCTGAGGTAGTGAAGTAACCCCAAACCAGAACATTTGCACCTCTGTGCTTCGTAGCTGATTTGAGGTTCTCCTCTAGAAAAACTGCCTCTGGCCCTCAACAGACACGTCTACTGTTACTGTGGCCAAACAAGTCAATGTTTGATTGGTGTGTGCAGAACACATGATCTCAGCAGACCTGCTCTCTGCCTGTATGTTCAAGCTGTAGTTTTGCTCTAATGTTCTTTTTGGACAGCAAACCTTTTCCCTGGCATGACGCCCATGCAATTACTCTCTCAATCTTTGTTTAAAAAAAAAAAAGAAAAAAAAGGAAGAAGGTATTTTTAGGCGTATTTGCCTTTGTTTTAAAAGAGACAGTAGAGAGACATAAGGTGTGACAGAGACAGCCGGGACGACGTGGAGCGAATCCTCCCCAGCTGCCTTTGTGATACACATTCTGACCACGTGAATACCTGGACGAACCCAGTGACCTCTGTCTGGCTGTAGAACCAGCACTTTGACACCAACTGTTTCCTGCAGATTCAGTACAGAAATTCAGGGGTTCTTGGAGACTTCTTTGTTCATCAAACACTCTGCTCCTCGGCTGACTTTGCTGCGGCGGCCAGTCAAGGACAAACTGACACGCTAAAAGATTGTCCTCAGAGTAGAAGGATTGATTTCAAATCATTTGAAAATCTTTTTAAATCCCTTGACAATCTCAAAGGCAACATTTTTCCTGAACACCTTTAGAGCTCTTCAGATCTTGACATGATGACACCACACATCAAAAGCAAAAAGAACATCAGAGCATCGGTGTCAGAGGTTTAAATGAGATCACTCACCGAGGAGGCTCGAATCACTGACACCTGATCTGGAACCAACGATTCTCACTTTTTCAATGAAACTGTCCGATTTCTTTTTTTCTTTTTGTGAAAATGACGACAAAAAGTCAATTTCATGTCGTCCATGTGAGTGGGTCCCTCTCCTCTGTAGGAACTGATGCAAACAGAATCAATGTATTTATTTAAATTCTTTAAAAAAAAAAAAAAGAATTTAATATATTTTTGTATTTTTCATTTCATTATATTTTTAAATGCACGACTAACCTCTAATTTTTTGTCATCGTATTGGTGTTCTTACTTATTAGGCAGTTTGCAAACCTCGACTGTAACGAATGCACTTAAATGATCTTCTACATGTTTAATAATTCCTGATCTGCTACCATCAGTTTCCTTGAACGCACATTATTGAGGGAAGCGACTCACACCTGAACACTGAAGCACAGCAGATGAAGCTCTGGTCCTTCCTCTCTTTTACTTCTTTAATAACAGACACTAACGACGCTCAGAGGCCGAATTAAAAGCATTCATTCTGTCCTTTCACATTAAGACACGTCAGTCAGTGTAATGTGGAGAATGATGCACAGAGACGCAGTCAGCCCTGAGACAGACACTCTGGTAAACAATGACCATTTATTCACACACTGCATGGGGCTCAAAACAAGCGTGACAGAGTGAGGGCGGCCGCTGGCCGGCGGGCGGGCTGGCTGGGTGAAGAACCTTTAAATTAAACATGAGCCAAAACTTACACATGATCCTTGTTTGCACTTGAAGAGAAGTACAAAGTACGTGTGTGTGTCAGCCTGGCTGCTCCTGGAGGAGAAGCCGGGCTTCAGATAGTGACGATTCAAAGTTCAACCAAACTCAGTCTGAACGGAACAAGGCTTTTTCCAAACTCTCCATCCCCTCCTTTGCTCTCTCAGCAGTTCGTGGACGTAGACTTTCTCCAGTGCTCTTTCACTATTTGCTCTGAATTACACAAACATGGCCTAACTACATACAACAGCACACAAGTAAAAAGGGTTTCCCTGTACAAAATCCATCCTAAAAATACAAACATACATACAATGGCACACTTTGCTTAGCAGTGAACAACACAGACGGATGAACAGGCTTCTAAACTGAGCATAGAGCCATTTTACACGCATGCTCTGCTGCACACGCGTCACACGCAAACCTGTAAAAAATGAAACTTGAACAGAATAGAGATGAAATGTGTGGGATTTCGGCTCAGTGCAAGCATTATGGCTTGGCAGGCTGCAGTATAAGGAGTGTAGACGGTAAAAAACACGGTTTTCATATATTCTAACCCAAAATTCAAACATCACACATCGCTCTCAGAAATCGCTCAACACTCCCATTGAGAATGCCGTAAGTGCTGCAGAAGCCCAGCCCACACTCCCCTCCGTCCTCTTCAAGTTCAAAAACTGTGATTATCGATTGTTATTTTTTCTTTTCCTCTGTGTGGTGGTCTTTGAAAGCTGACAGCTCCGCTTTTTGGTCTGTCAACAAAAGCTGCTCCCTTCTGTGCTGTCTTTTAATAACTCTCCACAACCTTCGAGTTCCTCTCTCCCAGTGGGAGCTGCTGAAATGTGTGTGTACTTGTGCACTTGAGTGTAAATACAGAAAACAGAGGATGAGCTTTGTGCAGAAGTTCCAGGTTCCACCAGCTCGAGGCTGAATTCTCCCCTCGACAGTAACACAAACGGACTCATCTAGTCGTCGCTCTCGGCTCTCGTCGGAGAGTCTCTGGAATATCTGGTGGCGTGTAGCGGCGTGAATGTGTGGGGAACGAGAACAGTGAGTGTGTGTGTAGCACAGTGACACAGAGGCGTAAAGAGTAAAAGAGCAACACACACTCGTTGACACAGGGTCTTTGTGAACGAGGGGAGAAGGCGAGTGAGAAGTGTAACTTTAGGTCTTTGGGGCATGAAGGGCTGTTTCGACACCAGTCCGTCCCACGTCTCCTCACCTCGTCCTCCGAAGCCGCCGACTCCGTCTCCTTCAGTCCAAACACATGCCGGCCCCCCTCCTTCATTATGTGTACGTTTGTGTGTATTATTTTGTGCAGGTTTGTTCTCTAGAGTCAAACAAATGAGGAGAATCCCGTGACGGGGGTGCGTGACCCCGGGGGTGGGTTGGTGTTGGGGTTGACGTGTGTGTGCGCTGGATGCCCTGTGGGTGTGTAGGCGCCGCCTGTGCTGTGCTGGGTGACCACGGTCTGGTAGTAGGGCTCCGTGTCGGCGGTGGCACACTCCTCGTAGCCAAATGGAGCGCCCATCCCTTTAAGGCCTTTGGGCTGCCGCTTCCAGGAGTTGTAGTAGGTGGGGTCGCTCATGTAGTGGTTGACGAAGGAGTGCTTCGGCTGCTCGTCCTCGTAGTCGCTGTCTGTCAACTGGATACAAACGCAAAGACACAGTTTATTAGAGGGACAAACACGCACATAGCAACAACATTTAGCAGCACCAAGAGAAGCAGAACCAGACATCCTGCATCTGTGTGGACTCTCAGTCAGGACGAGCAACTGGACGTCTAACTGAGATTCTTGAAGACACTTTTATTCCTTGTCACAATGTGCTATTTACATTCATCACAAAGCAGTTTGATCACTAGAGACTTTGGTGTGTTGTCTTAGTAGCTGTCCGAAGGGCTTCAATAAAAACTAACTGGACTTCTTTGATCCAAGAGGCTTCTTCAGTTCTGGGATAAAACGTAAAACATCTTCAAGACCCAATAAGAGAATCCAGCTGCTTTTTTCCTGAAGCTCTTTGGACTGAGAATCTACACAACTCACTTCTTTCTCACGTCACACCCTCAGATTGTTTCATCTTCACACCGACATCTATCAGAGTTCATGCAGCTCCCCCTAAAGTCTCAAACATACAGCTCAGTATAACAGCTGTGAACAGACTTTAAAGTGTTAAACTGATGTGGTTCACTTTTACATGAAGTTCTGTTGGCTCTAATACGTCATATCTGTTGTCATTGTCTGCAGTTTTTTAAAAATTTGATAGCAAACGTGGGGAAAGACTGTCTGTTATTAGCAGCCCTGTGGCTAATTCAGCATGTTGAAACTGTGGAGGAGAGAGAAGGTCAGAGAGCTCAGTCACTACAGACACGTTTGGTGTTTTTTTCTTTTTAACCTCCACATTTGCCTTTTCAACAAGTACAAAACATCAGTTTGGCACAAAACACTGTGTTTCTGCTGAACTTTCAAGGAACTGTCTGTCAAACATTTCTATCGGTTCATATTCTGAGAACATGACATGATTGTCGGGTTTCACAGCCGGGTAAAAATGACCTGGTTGGTATTAGATTTAGTTTTTAGTTTTCTACAAACCATGACAGGGAGGGAATAAATACATAAGGGAGCACTGAAATAATGTACTCATGCATAAAGGTGCAGCAAGCAGGAATCTGGAAAAGGCAAACCCGCCTCCTTCCAAAACCTCAGGAAGAACAACAGACTTTCAGAACAGACAGACATGCGATCGATGTCGCGTCTACACAACAGACCAACACATAACATCTACAGAGTGGGATCAGGATGTGAAAATGATAGACAGACTGTAAACATATATGAAGAGCATGAACCAAGAGGAGTTGGCAGGTTGATTTCCAGAGCGGGAGGGAGCGACAGACGGATAGAAAGAGCTACCTCTGACTCAGAGACCTCAGTGGGTTTCTCTGTGAGGGTGGTGCTCTCAGTGAGCACGGCTCCATTGTAGTTGTTACAGATATCTTCATCAGAGTAGTGAAGACCACCTGGACTGGGCCTGGGAGGAGACCTGGACACACATTTCCACATTAAACCTCTTAAGATGAACTAAACCAAGAATGTGTCCGAATGAGAGCGACTGAGGCTCACCTGGTCCCGTTCTTTTTCAGGAAGGAGTTCTTGGTGTTTAGCGTTCTGCTGTTGAGCTCCAGAGCCGTGAAACCTCCGTTGTCCAACGTCACAGACTCCTCCGCCGTGGACATGTGCTTCCCTGCAGGAAGAAAAAAAAAAAACAAAAGGATGAAACTGGTTGAGATAAATACGAAACATTCAAAGCAGTTCAGCCAGCCATATTGGAGTTTATTAGAAAAGTTCTTCTTCTCACTGCACACATTTTACGTGCAATCTCCTGTTTATTTATTGTGTATTCATCCTCAGAATAAGAAGAAAATGAAAGTTAGGAAGCATAATTTGGCAGTCAGGCAGTAAGAAGACAGAATACTCTAATCATTTATCCACCGATAACCATAAAAATTAAATGAAATGAAATAAAAGGAGACAATATCATGTTTTAAATTGGAAGAAATATGATTGTTGTTTGAGACACACTGAGGTGCTGAACAAAAATGAAAAATGTAATTTGCCATTAATCCGTGACTTTCACTCTTTCTTCACTTTGTCAATGTTTGTGTGATTGTCTGCAGTGTGTCCCCCCCACTGAGGCAACTAACAGCAGTCCTGATGTAACCTACACCGGCCACACACACACACACACACACACACACACACACACACACACACACACACAAATCGACTGCTGTGCCCACTGCTGAGAACATCACAGGAAGCCAGAGAGGAGACAAACACGCAGATGAAAACAGGAAGAAAAGCCTCCACGCGCCTCAGAAGACTGACTGGACAACGATCACACAAACTAATAGTCGTATCATGATTTGTTCTTCAGCTCATGTCGATGAGCTTCACTGAGGAAGACTTGGACCCTCCAGCTCGAGGACTGCTGAGCTCTCTGGCCTGTGGAGGACGTGTCAGCTCACATATAACACAGGTGTTCAGATGTGTGTATCAAAATACCTGAACAGATTCATATTCATGAAATCAAATAAATGACGCTCAGCTTGTGAATTTAGGAGCTTCATTCACTCTAACATACTAGGTTGCTGATAAATAAACTCAAAATAAATCTTGAAGATGAACTTAAGCAAGTTACGGTTTTAACTAAATAAACTCTGAGCAGTTTTTGGCTGTTTCTTGCTCCTGTCACTTTTTTCCTCACTGTGGACCCATTGTTTTTTTAACTGCATCGTTACATCACCTCTATGAAAACACAACCATGGCCAGAAGTAGGGAGAACTTAGAAATGTCTTTAGTGTCACATGACACATGTAAAATGTCATAAATCATTAAAGGTGAATTTATTTGATTAATAATTTCACAAAAAAATAAACAAACCTGGAAATAACATGTGCGACCTTTAAGTGGCCACAGGTGTTACCAAAAATGGAAAAAGTTGTTTCCACATGTGTCTCATCTTCGCTTGGTGTAAACACTGCCTGCAGTTCAACTGAAAAGTCCCAGAAGTTTTTCATGTGACTGTCGTACTCAGGTGAGTCACTAATGGTGTAACTTTGGATACTTCCGATGTTTTATTTTTGTGAAATGTTCACTAAGACACATGCAATAATGTGATTTTGATAAAAAATTGTGATTTTAAGTTGCAAGGTGGATCAGTGGTTAGCACTGTCGCCTCACAGCAAGAAGATCCCTGGTTCGTGTCCCTGTTAGGACACCTGGGATCTTTTTGTGTGGAGTTTGCATGTTCTCATATGTGGTTATTACTTGGGTTATTACTGGTTAGCACCGTTGCCTCGCAGCAAGAAAGTCGCCGGTTCGGATCCCGGTGAGGACACCCGGGATCTTTCTGTGTGGAGTTTACATGTTCTCCAGCGTGGGTTCTCTCCAGGTTCTCCGGCTTCCTCCCACACAGTCCAAAAACATGTTGAGGTTAATTGGTGATTCTAAATTGTCTGTAGGTGTGAATGTGAGTGTGCTTGGTTGTCTGTCTCTAAGTGTAGCCCTGTGATAGACTGGTGACCTGTCCAGGGTGTCCTGCCCCCGACCCTAGTGAGGATTAAATGGTGTATAGATGATGGATGGATTTCAAGCTTATTTTGGATCCTTTTTTCCAATTGAACTGCACGTGACAGATGAGTACTTCAACTGTTAAAGGTTGGAAATCCAATAATCCTTTTTGGTTTCACAGTTTATGGCTCTAATAAATGGTGCTACTTCTTTGATTTTTAAAACAGTAACACACCTATCAAACTCACTGGTGTGTTTTGGTGTTTAGAGGGTTACAATTCACCTGATTTCCAGGTAAATGACACTCCACTGTAGAGTTACCCGTGTGTGTTATATATATTACAGTATCGTAGCTGGCTTGATGCAGCGAATAGTTACAAAAACTTATTTCCTGTTGAAGGAACGAGGCTCCTTCATACAGACCGCAGTCCTGCAGGAGCAAGACTGCTTGAGGCACTTTCCCTCTACAAACAGCACAAGTGTGCTGGTTGTAGAGGGAAAGTCATGTCTCAACTTGTCAGGATCAAAAAACATGAAGACGCTGTAATGACTCTGTGGTGGGAACATGTGGGGGGGTCTGCTGAGGCTGAGAGGAACGATGCTAATGTGACCGAAGAGTGACGAAAGACACATTTCACTGATTCCTATTAACCTATCATCTCTGTTGCCACATGACCGAATGAATGTCACCTCATGAGGGAGGAGCCACAGGGCTACATACCTGTACCACAGGCCTTGTACTTGGAGCTGTGGCCGTGCAGCAGCAGCGTGAAGACCAGCACCAGAATGAGGATGAGTCCCACCAGAGCCATGACCAGCAGGAACCACCACTCCTCATAGAAGGGACGCTCCGACAGCGCTGCAGGCAGAGAAGCACATTTATAAGAGGGAGATGTCAACTTTGGTCCAGCTGGATTCAGTAATTTGTCTCATGGGTCCAACAGTCCAAACCTCTTGAAAGATGAGGGGACCTGAAGTGTATGAAATGTAAACGATCAAACAACATAAAGGAATGTAGTTAAATCAACTTCTCTTTTAATACATGTAAGTTATGGTTGTTTCTTTTACTAACAATCAAAACAATTCTAACAATGACAAAGGTCAGTACTGAATTTAGTCCTCACCTGCAGACCTACAATCTACCTAAATGGGAAAAGCCTCATAGGTTGTCTTTGCACAAACAGAAATGGCTTCAACAGATCTCAGTGTAAAATGAAGAAGAAACTCCTCAACTTCATAGAATGCAAAAGGAGACCAGTTGTGTCTGTGCCCATTGTCCCATACCAATGACTAGCTGATTTGACTTCATATCTGATGTTTATGGAACTCGTTTTCTCAAGTTCAGTTAATTAAACTCTGCCTGTTTTACATTTTCGCAGCTCATAAAATGACCTACAACTAATTAATCAACCCAAATGCAGCTAACTCACTCATTTTTAAGGCTGCAGTAAAAGGCAGCACCTTAAGTGATTTACAGCGCATGAATTCAAATGCTTTTCATAAATTATTCAGGTTATTGAAAACTGATGAATTTAGTGTTGTGCCACAGATGGGAAACAAAAACCAGCTGCATGTGTTCAGAGCTATCGCTTGTTTGCGCATTCAACCAGTTGTGGATGCATGACTCTGCCTTTAGATGGCAGCAAAAGCACACAATCACAGTACCGCCGACATACGCCACATTGTGTCCGACAGACTGGACCGTTTGTCAGACCCCAGTCAGACATGGTGAGTTTGCTCATTTGCCTCTTGTCTGGCAGTGTGTGTGTGTGTGTGTGTGCTTACCAGCGAGAGCAGCAGAGGGTGTACTCGGCTGTCCATAACCATAGCGATTAACAGCGATGACTCTGAACTCGTAGCTGATCCCCGACCTCAGGCGCTCCAGCGGCACTGAAACAGACCTGCTGCTCGGAGGGAGCAGTCTGATGAAGGAATCCCACATTCCTTCGTCTGCGGGGAGAGATCAGAGGGGGAAGCCGGGGAGACAGAGTCACGGATTGATGGACGGGCGGAGAAGAAAGAGGACCATTTGAGGATTAGTCCCTTTCAAATGTCAGCATTTGATTAAAGAAAATTATAAACTGTCAGATTACATTTAAGATGATAATGATGATGATAGTGCAGCGATGACAGTGATCACTGTTATTACTATAAATAAAAGGGGCATATCCATTATTATCCGTAGCAGAATTGCACCACAGTCTACACTCACTCTCCTGCAGAGTGATAAAACAATTTCCCACAGACGTTCTCTTTCTGTATTACACCTCTGGTAATCTTTATTAGGAAATTGCGGCTGACTTGATTTGCACAGCAGGTCTTAATGAATTCGGAGAAACTTGCGCTCAGAACAGTTTAGTGCGGGGTAGTAGTTAAACTCCATCTTGATTAATGAAAGGAATTAGTGCATATGATGAAAAGCTGCGTGTCAAAGTACGTTACGGCTGAACTGAGTGTGCGCTTCGTGTTGCAGCTCACCTGAGGGGCGAGCCTCGATAACATATCCAGTCACAGGAGCTGCACCGATGTCTCCCTCCGTCCAGTGGATAGTGAGCTCCGAGGACGTCTTGGAGATGGTCATTTCCATGGGCGACCCAGGGGACCCTGTGGATCAGGAGGGACACACTCACAGTTGTTTTTGACGCTCAAGTTAACAGGGTCATTTTCTGACCTTTGTCGACAGGTAGGTAGTGTAGCTAAGACTCAGTGTGCCTACAAGTGATCAGCTAAGATAATCAACATGATTTATGCTTAAATGACAAGTCTAAGGACACAACAGTGTACGTTTTTCAGTGTGTAAGTATGATTCAGATGGCACATGATCTTTAACTCCAGCCTGTACCTTAACCTAATTCGTCAATCAAAAGAAAACGTATCAACAACTACTTTAAAACATCAGTGTGTTGTTTCATTCGTCATTTTTCAAGCAAAAGTGCCAAATATTTAGTAGTTGCAGCTCCTCACATGTGAGTGTTCAACACGCTTCTCTAATTTCTATTATAGCAATCTGAATACCTTCATGTTTTGTGCTGACATCTGAAGACAACTGCGCCTCGTAAAAGCTTTGATTTTTCAGTTTTTTGAGCTTTAACAGACTAAATAATCAAACGCTGAAGAGTGAAAAGAATCTGCAGGGTATTTGATAGTACAAATGATTGTTAAATGCCAGCTGAATCTTGATTACATGACTGTATAAGCAGATATTTGTCCATGTTTACCTTTCACAGGCTGAGCAGTGATGTTTGCCTGTAAAGGGGGTCCATAGCTGACTGTAAGAGCCTGAACGCTGAAACCATAAGTCGCTCCTTTGATCAGGTCCCGAACCTTCAGCCATCGCTGCCAGCTGCCTTTAACGTCCACTGTCACCACTTTACTCACCCCTACAGACAATTGAAGAGAAATGTCAGTGTAAGAATCAACATGTGTGTGCGTGTGTGCATGTGTGTGAGTGTGTGTGTGTGTGCGCGCTACCTTGGACAGGAGCGGTGGGCTGGTAGATGACCCTGTAGCCTTCCAGCTGTCCATTAGGAGTGAGCGGAGCTCCCCAGGACACGTTGACACTTCCTCCCGTCACCTCAGAGAAGGAGAGGAAGCTCGGCTGGCTGGGAGCTGCAGACACAGAGAGGATGAAAGATGAAATAGAAGTGAGAGGAATCTAGGAGATCAGAGAGACTTTAATGTGATGCTTGCTGGTTTGGTTTCAGGGAATTGAACTGTCGCCACTTCCTACCAGACTGCAGGGTTCGGGCTCCGCGGGGGTCACTGGGTGGTCCATCTCCTGCCGTGTTGAAGGCAGTCAGTGTGACCAGATAAGGTGTGTAGCTGGTCAGGTTAGTGAGATGGACACGGGTGTCCGGGACAAAAATCACCTTCACCTTCTCAGTCTGGTTCTGCTTGTCTCTCTCCCAGTAGTGGATCTGCAACACGGGACAGAGACGCCGTCAACAACACTGGCTCTGTTCCTCCTGACCTGGACTGCTCATGTCTTCGCCCTCACTTCATTTCTGCCAGATTTATGTGTGATTTACTTTCTCTTCTTGGCTCCTGAAGCCCCGTAATTGTCTCAGATGAACAAGCTGTTTGCAGCTGTTGTACAAGTTGCTTATGATGAGGTTGACGTTGAAGCTGACAGTTTAACAGAAGGCTAGGAGGTATTGATTCCTTACTGTGGATACCACTCTGATCTAGATGTACATATAAGACTTTTCCACATAATTATAAGAAAACAAAGCTTAAAGCTGCAGCAGGTAGGAATCTGGAAATAAAAAAAAAAAAACAAAAAAACCTTATCCCTCTCCTCACTCTGTATTTAACTCTGGTCCAATGCAAGTATTCAAACTTTAAAACATACAGAATAAAATGTTAATGTGGGACTTAATGTTGGCCTACACTCCACCCCACGTCCACCACGTGTGTTGCTGACTGCACATGCTCAAGCGGGACTGAATCAATAACCACTGATGCGGCCAATAACGTTTATGACGTTGGCCGGTAATGAAGACACATGGGCTGCTTCGGTTGATCCCCATAAGACGAAGCAGAACAAAGGTTGCCTTATTATTGTGGCCTGCATGATGAGATCAATATTAATCGTAAGACCTTGCAGTCTGAAGCTTACAGCGTGTGAACATCACAACTTAATGACGCCAAAATGTTAATGCAACCATGGTGACCTGAGAAATGTGTCACTTAACTGACTTTGCAAAATAAACTATTTTATAAGAAACCAATGTCTTCAGTATCGTAGTCAAGGTGATATTTTTTAATTAACAATAAACCTCACATCTTCCTGCCAGTAAACGGCCTATTTAAAAGCATATCAGGTAACAAGGACTATTTGATGCTTTACAACAGCTTGCCTTCTGCTCATAATGATACCGGACAGGTGCATATCGACCGTATCACTCTTTAGACCACACTTTTATTCTTTTGACACTAACAGCAAGGTTATAGGTGATTCAGAAATGAACAAAAAAGAAGCATCTTTCAAATGCAAGAGCTTTTAAAGTGAGAAAAACCCCAAACAGCTTCTACATCTTATTTTAGATGTTTCGACGTTAAACGGAACACTCACAGAAAACCAAATATGTGTCGGAGCAGAGTATATTGTAGATATGAACCTGTGCAAGTGCAGCACACAGACGTTTTCCCTCGCAAGCATTCAGTGACAATCAGCCACCTGGGTATCTAATCATTCAGTATATGGTTCCCCAGTTCATTCAATCTGTAATCAGATCATGAAACTGTGGCCTTTATAAGCTCAGACGGACTGATCTGCTGGCAGTTTTCTGTGTGTCGGTCGATCTGCAGTGAACAGAGGTGGACTGTTAAGATGCATACAAAGTGAGAAAGTGTCAGTTATTGTTCTGATATAACAGATTTGATGTATCAGTGTCATGAAGTAATACAATGCTGCCATTTAATTTTCCTGCAATGACTGCATGATGGCATCGTGACAGATGATAATAAATGATGCACAAGATGGCAAAAACATTTTAAACGGTTGCTACTACTATGATTAACAATAATATTAGCATGCAGTTTAAGAAAGAGTTCTCATATTCAAATTTGTGGCAACAACTAAAGGCAAAGATGAACTATGTGGATGTGTATGAATTTTGGAAATTCAAAATGCAGTATTCAGTGTTTCCTGCAGCATAAACTGTCTGCGTGCAGTTCGGTTCAAAAAGTAAAACAACAGCCAAGAGCTACGCAAAGAGGTCCATTTAGTTATTATTCCTAACAGACAGCACTACAGAGCATTATAATCTATATTTACAACTTCCAAACTTGGAAGTAGCAGCTTCTGGGTAGCACTTGAGGGCAGCATTATCCCATGTCTGTCCTTCCACAACCTCTTACAATAATGAGGCACAGAATAATTCATCCATATTCTTAATTTAAAATTAAAAGGTATTAGCCTCTGAATAAAGGGGGTATTTTCATTTGGAATTTTGTATTTCAGAAAATAGGTAATATCTCTTGTGATACTTTATTCTAATGGCATAGTAAGCAGTCCAGGTTATTTTGTAATCCACTCCACTGTTGTTTAGTGGATCTAGTTTGTATTCAGAGTGTGAGACTCCCAGGATTACTCAAAAAAAAAAAAAAACAATTTGAAACTGTCATGGATGAACATGATCATGATAATCTTTGATAAGATCAAGAGACTTAAACGGATTTTGTCTTTCTTTTGTTGAAGAGTTGATTTAGGATATTTAGTCTTGAAACACAGGATGGATATTTGTTTGGAACAAGAGGAGACATTTTATCATTTTCAGGCTTTTGTTGGTTTCTGTAGCTCTTCTATTACAAGTGACTGACCTATTTTTATTTTTTTTTTTGCAGGAGCAGCATGATGGATGTTACAAGTTGATAATTATCTTTGGAAAACAATCAGTGGACATCTGCAGTTGTAAGGTGTTGAAATCAAAATGTGAACATCTGAGTCATACGTAAGGATTTGTTGTTGCTGTCCAGATTAACATTTTATAAAGTGCAACCTTTTGTATCTGGTGTGTGTGGGAAATTCCTCTTGACAGGTATGGCACAGTTGGGTTTTGCGTGTTACCCCTCACCCATCATGTTCAGTGTGTTTAACAAGGCCTCCAGGGCATTTCAGTAAACTTCAGCTGTTGAAAAATACTCCTGCAATCAAGTTTACCTTCAGTCCTACCTGCTGCCTGCGCTACATTCATCTGACAGAGTAGGAGTGTTAGGGGAAGTCAGAACCTATAAATTCATTAAACATTCTTTCTTTGCTCTTTTTCTCTTATCTTAATCTCCTTAACCCCACTGCCTCGCGCTCCCCTCCCCGTGTCCACCCATCTCTGGTAGTTTAAACATATTCCCTCGATCTTCTCTAATCAGGATTCTATGGGGATCACTTCCTCGTCTCATTCCTTCACTCTGTAAATATTACATTCCCTTCTTTCTTCTCCATTCCTCCCTCTACTCTGGCAGAAATCAATGTGTCTAAAGCAGGACAGATAACCTTGTGTTTGAAGTACTAAGAGTGAGGGGGTGGGACAGGGGAGTTGTGGGGGAGAGGCAGGCAGAGGAGTGATATTGAAACCATTAAAGGATATTCAGATTCTTCCTCTAACTTAATTCTCTCTCTCTCTTGTGTCTATAGGACACTTGAAGACGCAGCAGAGCAAAACCCCTCCAAGACGAGAGGAGAGATGTTTAAAATACAGAGAAAGTGCTGTAGCGGCCACGTAGATATCCTGTGTGTGTGTGTATAAATATATTTCGCGTTTGTTTTATATGAGTCACCTTGTATCCTTGGATGAGTCCATTCTGGGTCTCCAGAGGGGGTATGTCCCAGGTCACTTCCAGGGTGGAGGGAGACGCAGCTGACACTCTGATAGACTGAGGAGCCACTGATGGAGCTGCAGAAGGAGATATTTTTTTTTGTTAGGGTGTTAGTGTGAGTGTTAGCGTGAGCGTATGCGTGTGTGTGTGTGCGCAGCTGGGTGTTAGAGTGGGAAGTAGGGAAGATATGTTCTACCCTTCCAATTAGAATGGGCCTAAGGCAGTACCTTGTTACTCCACTGTACCACACATATGCATGAACACTCAGCAGCGTGCACCTGAGGCTAGAGAAAAGGCCATATCACCCCATTTCATCATCCCCCTCTAGCCTTTTCTGCCTCCCCCTCCTGCTCCGCTTGCTTATCCTCACCTCTTACTCCTCTGCATGTGATATGTATTGCCTGCTAAACTCTACAAACACACACATACGCGCACTACACACACCCCTTGAATATGAATGCAACCGTAGTCTGAAGGAAGGAGTGTGAGATTGTGAGAGAAATTGCAAAGATGTGTGGGTGCTACTATCATACTATGTGAATTTGTTCACCTGCACTCTTGTTTGTGTGTTTTCTTGCTGTTGTTGCTTTTGTGTGTACTCTTGTGTACGTGTGTGTGAGAGAGAAAGAGCGAGAGTGAGAGCGTAAGAGAGAGAGAGGGATGTGTATTTACTCTCCTGTCTGTCTACTGGATCCAGAGTTTGACTCTCCAGTGAAAGTTAAACAGGGGCTGGGCCATCACCATAAAATAGTTGACCTTGTGCAGGATTTCAGACGTGTGAACATGAATGTGCAGGCATGGACACATACACACACGCACATACACACACACACACACATTCAGGTACAAACACACGTGCGCACTTTTAATTAGAGACCACCACTGAGCCCCTCAAAGACAATGTCACTCAAGGGGTAATAGCAGGAGTCAAAGACAAGCAAATGAGACAAAGCACAGAACAGGACAAGACTGACAGAAAGCAGACAAAACAGAGACACAAAGCAGTTTTGGACAAAAGCAGCCCAACTCAAGAGCCACTCACAAGTTTTTTCAAGAGCTTTTACCCACACCACACAATCTGTAAAAGCAAATGGAATGCTCTGGATGAAATCATAACAGCTACGGAGTTAAAAGCAAAACTATTTCTGAAGTGCTGATGCTGTTGAAGATTGCAATAAATGCATTGTGAGCTTCTTAAACAGCTAGGAAGTAAACTTTGAGCTGGGATTGTTTTTTTTTCTTAAACTATGACTTCCAGAGTTAAGAATGTGCTCTCATGCCCCAAAACTGCCCTTAATGAGATGTTTCATGAAGAGGAAAAAAAGAAGACGATCGACAACCAAATTTAAAGAGCAACTTGCAGGTTGATTTTTTTGGGGGGTAAATTCATAACGATATTCTCGGAAATTATTGTTTGAAAAGTTAATGCACGATTTTATGAGACATGAAGGCAGAAATTGAAAAACAATTTTCCACAACAGGTCACAATATGTTGTCTCTGCTTCAGCATGCTGTGCAGTTGTAGGTGGTAGTGAGTCTGAGCAGCTGTGATTTAGAGAGCTGGTCTTTTTTTTTTGCTAATTACTTTGCATTTCACAAGTTTCCATTATGGTTAAATAATGTGTGCAGGTCTCACAAAGCGCAGCCTGGACATCGAGTCCACGCTTCTTCAAACTGTGGAGCTACTTTAGTGCCTGGGCCAGCTTTGTGCAGGTGAAGAGACTTCACTGCTGCATCTGTAACAAACAACACGATTGAGTGCCGGGCTCATTTTAGACGGGAGGATTATGTTTCTGGAGATACGATGGTGCTCTGAGTGAGGTGTCTAAGGCAGGATGTGTAAGACTGAAAGCTGGTACACAAAAGCGTCAGTTCCACCAGCAGCAGCAGCAGCAGCAGCAGCAGCAGCAGCTTCTGGTTCTGGTGCCGGTGGGAGTAAGAATCTGTGCGAGATCGGGCTTGATAAAAAACACAAACTGTGCACTTTTATGTTTGCAAACTTCTAAAGAAGTCAGCTCTCTCCCACCTTTCTGTGTCTTCCTCTCTTATGTGGTTCCAATAAATGTAGCGTCGATTTATGTGAGACAAGCGGGATACGATATCAGATGATCTTTGCGCATCAGTTTCTGTTAACAACAAGTATCAATACTGCAGCACTAAACCGGCAACAGCTATGCCCTGATATGCAAACTTTATGGTACTGTGATGAAACAGAATGTCTGATAACAGCGTATATGCACATATGTTTTTCCATTTTTTTCTCTTCTGCTTCATTCTCCTGCAGGTGAATTCACAGGGGCTGCTAACCTGCAAGTTGCTCTTTAAACAAACTTTTCTGGCATAAAATCCCACAAGTGCACATATTAAGAAACAACACGTGTAGATCAGATGTGGATATCTAGACCAAAGAGTTCCTCCGTTCACCTACCTGCCTCTCCAACAGACACCTCAACTGGAGTGGAGGGTGGACTCTCTCCGATGATATTGTAGCTTGTCATGACAATCTGATAGCGTTGGAACTTCTTTAGCTCTGCAAAGACACAATAAAACGTATAAATATCTGTATAACGTGCCGGTTGATGTTGCAACTACCTTCCACTGTGGTCATAAATTACTTACGTGTCAATTCAAACTCTGTGAGCGAGGCACTGCTGACTGTCTTGAAGGTGCTCTTGGCTTTGGGAGAGATAAAATAGATGGAAAGTAAATCAATAAATGGTTCAAGTTCAGCAATAAATTGTGCAATTATAATGCCATTCAATAAAATCAATGTCTTTAAGAGGGAAAGACTTTTATGTTTCAATATGCCGGTCAGACTTATTGGACTTTGGGTGGACAGAAAACTGACCATCTGCCAATGTCGCCCAGCAGATACTCTGTTGACTATAAAGCACCTGAGTCTGTACAGTGCATAATAATATTTTATTATTGCAAAGTTACAATGTAATAAGGCGGCCTCATAAGAAAACAACTGTCTGGTGAGGGTCGTATCGTCTGTGTCTCCTCATGACTACACATTTCATTCCTGGTCCCAGCTTTGATTGTAGAACGCATCTGAAAATGATTTTTTCTTCTTCGTTTTCTTCTTTCTTCTTATTTCTCTTGAACGTTTATAACCTCTGAATATAATCTTTTCAGAAATGCTGCAAAATGGAATTGGAAAATGCCAGCCTTGCATGGCAGTATTAACAATTTAAAAAGATCTCTTTAATCCTCCCTATTATTGCTGACTTTGTGTTTTCACAAATTGCAGGCCCTATTATTCACTTTATTCTATTTTTTTAAATCAAGGATTTTAGTGAAGCAGTTAAAAACCTACAGCCAGCCTTGAAAAGCAGGTGACCTGTATTATGAATTCACTATTTGATGCTTGTGTGACGCCTGAAAATGAAAGGGCTCCGTCATCTGCTGCGTTTGTTACAATGTGCAAAGGGGACAATACGTGGATTGTTCTTCGGTGACTGAGGAAAAAAACACTGAACATTCTACAACAATGAATCGATCACTAAACTTCTCCATTACGGTTTAACAACCGTAACGAGCGGCAGCACGCCTGTCAAGTTGTGGATGTCTCTGCATGTTGAACCAGTGTCTACGGGCTGTAGTGAGATCAATACTCAGCATTTAAACAGTTTGGAGGTGCAAAGTTTCAATATTGTGTGAAAAGAGTGTAGGATAACATTAGCAGCCCTGTCCTACTCTCTGCTGGATGTGGCGGAGTTTACACTTCAGCAACCTCAGCAAATGTGTCTCAAGACAGCATTAAATTAGCCGATCATCCCGATCCCTGATTCACTGGAAAGCCTTATAATTTTTAATTTTCAAAAACAAAACAAAACAAACAAAAAAAAAAACAAGCAAAAAAACCCCAAAACAAAACAACACAATACCCTAGGTAATAATAGATCTTTATCATATTTTTGATCATGTTTTTAAAAACAGGTTCCACTCTGTACCACAAGAAGCATGCGTCTTTATTGTTCCATGACTATGTCCACAAGGTTAGGCCTCAATGTTTAGCAATATGTCATGTACAGCATGATACTAGAAAAAAACACTGACATTATCATATGAAAAACATACAGGACTTCTCACCGGCTGACTGAATAGCTCTGTGTGGGAAGACTAAGAATGACTGGGGGATCTGTAGGGAAATGCATCTGTACAGAAACTAAAAAATAATTTAAATATAAAAGACGCTAAAAATGAGTTTTTTAGTGCAAACCCCTTGTAACATTTCTCAAGAGGTGTAACAGTGGCAAAGGCATCCCAACGTTTTTTTTTTTTGATTTGGATGGCATTCAGATCTGGCTTTGCGCTCATCATACAGAGCTCTGCCGTGCTGATTTAAATGGTCACAGACGCTGCCGACAGACTGTCTGTTTTTGGTCAACATCATCCTTTCTGTAGCTGAAATATTTCCATACAGCTGACACTGCATTTCCTTTTGCAACCAACCGTTTTATTTCAGTGTTTCTCTCCTGTCTGTGAAACCTACACGTCAACAAACTGTGCCTTGTAAATAAAGTAAAAAAACAAAAAACAAAAAAGAAGTCAGTGTATTCAAGAACCCTTAAATTGGAGTAAACTGTGTAATAAAAGAAACTTCTCCTATGGATTAGTCACAGAAAATGAGTACTGTGCAACTGTTCTTTTGTATCAAGTGGCAAAAAATTGCAGCACAATGTGTTTGTGTTCATTTGTCTTACTTCACATCACACATCCTGTGATGTGACTGCCACAGTGCAGCCCTAGCATGAATCAGTCAAATGCCTTCTTACAGGGTTGTTGTTACAACACGTGTCACCTTGGAGCATGAAAAAGTCATCTAAGGAATGCATTTTCAACCAATTCATGGAGCTAACGTTAGCTTAATTCGTTAGCGAGCTGTATCTGATAATCTGTCATCAAAATTCAAGACTGTTGGCCAGAAATTAAAAGCCTTCTTTTGTCTATCCCTGTCTGAAATACAAAACCCAAGAATTTCAGGAAGGACTTCATGGTAACCACGTAGTTGCCACATCCTGAGCTGGACCTTTGTTAGACGTCGTAGTCTCTTTCTCCCTGCAGTTTCTGTCTCTGTCTCCATGAAGAAATTCTAATATAATAGTTTTATAGACTAGCCCTGCAAATATAATCATTGCATCATCATTTTAAGCTGCATGGTGGCTCGGTGGCGAGCACTGTCGCCTCACAGCTAGAAGATCCCGGTTCATGTCCCAGTGAGGACACCCGGGATCTTTCTGTGTGGAGTTTAAATGTTCTCCCCGTGCAGCGTGGGTTCTCTCTGGGTTCTCTGGCTTCCTCCCACAAACCAAAAACATGCTGAGGGTACCTGGTGATTTTAAACTGTCCGTAGGTGTGAATGTGAGTGTACTTGGTTGTCTGTCTCTAAGTGTAGCCCTGTGATAGACTGGTGGCCTGTCTGCCTTCGCCACACTCGGCTGGGATAGGCTCCAGCCCCCCATGACCCTAGTGAGGATGAAGCGGTGCATAGATAATGGATGGATGGATCTTAGCTTTCTATCTTCCTCTGCAAACTGAGAGCTTTACAGACATGGCAACCATATCTAAGGAAGTGGGGCTCACTGAGTGGTTGGTTCCATTAGTCACAGAGCTACTTACTTGTGATGAGGGCACTTGTGGTGTTGTTTTTGGTTGTCTGGATGTCTGCTGATGTCAGAGTGGAGATGTTCATTGGGAGCTCTCTATAATATAGCCGGTATCCAGTCAGAACCCCATTAACGCTGTCGTCACTGGGACGCTGGAAACATGGAAACAAACACACACACGCACATGTAAAAAAAACGATCCGTCTCTCAAAAAGGAAATTCCCAGCTTCTGAGGATTCTGCACTGAGCTCATTTTCATTTTCTTGGTGTAGTGAGGTGACAGGCAGGACAGGGCAGCATTTGAGCAGTATTTTATCAGCAGAGTCCACTTTAAAGGGCTGGTGGATTGGTCTGGCTGTAACTTGCACAGGCAAAGTGATGCTTCAGTAGGTCTGGCACTCTTGTAAAGGGTGATGAAATATGCTGGTGAATTTGTTTTTTTATTGCCCCATCTCCTTTGACGTAAGGCTACAAGGATGAGAGAAGACATTTCCAGACAGAAGAGTAAGAGTGACAAGCAGTGAAGTAGCCAGAAGGTATTTACTCTTTCATTACTTCTCTTTCTCTCTTTTCTGCTCTGTTGTTGGACATTACTGATTGTTGAGGCATCGTCTTGCCCTACAACATCTCTACTGCTGGTACACACTCATTAAGAGTTAACCATTTATCCCAAACACACCTCTGTCTTCCTGCTCCCCACCATACTACCATCGACCTCTGCTGCCCTCTGACCTTTCCTACTTCTGTAAATAATGATAATTACATCGACAGACGCACATGCTGTACAAATACACGCATATACACACAAAGTCCGTAGGGGTTTTATTCTCAAAATAAATAATTAACCTGAACTTCTACTACATGTTTTTTTTTTTTGTGTGTAGGTTTCTCGTTGTTGTTGGTGTGTTAGAAGTCTGAAAATACCTTCCACTGCACCAGCACTGAGGTAGTAGTTGTTGGCTTCACTGTGAGAATCACTGGAGGCTCATCAGGCACTGGAAAGTAAACACAGGAAGAGTGAAAAAGACGTACAAACAGACTGACAGATTGTCTACCCCCCCTCACTTGGACATTCTACAACATCACGTTTGTGAAATCCACATACTCCCCTATCTAACCCCTCCTTTCCCTCCCGTGTTGCGTCTGCATCCCAGTTTCTCACCATCCTGCAGAGTTGTAGCAGCGTCCGTCTCTCTGCTGAGGACACTGTCTCCCACATCATTGGTGGCCAACATCCGAAATTTGTAGGATGTGAAGGGCTTTAGGCTATAAACACAAAAATACACACAGGTAAGCATTCATGAAGGTGTTAATCAGGAAAAAAATCCAGTTTCTTTTCAAGGATTTCTTTGAGCCAAATCAACAACAACAACAACAAAAAAGGCAGGTTGATGTGATTAACCAGTCTGAAAGATTGTATGTGTCATTTAATAAATAAAACCTCAGCAGTGCAGTTACACTGATTGTTTTACACCAAGCACTTAACACCTCTATGAAATTCTCTCATGTAAAACTGTAACCAGATGACTGGACATGCTGCTACCAAGCCCAGTGTAGCATGTCTCAGTGTAGAATCTCCTCAGGACCTGCTCTGCCTCATGTGTATTGATCAAACGTGGCCAGTAATAACTTCTTACAAGCGCAGTGGATGCGCTGTTAATCCAAGTCTCATTCTTTTCTTTTTACTTAAAAGATGTGCCATTTGTGAGTGCTGTGCCTTAATAACTCCCCTTAGCAACGACCCTGTGCTTTAATCTCTGATTGCTTTACAGTTTATATTTGGACCTTCTTACTATTAGCTTGTCAGTCACTTTGAGACGTATTAATCTGCTAGACGCACAAAGTTCGGTTTGATTAGTATAGTAGCCAAGGTGAGATAGCTGTATACTGATGAAAGCTGAAATTAGTTCACAAAGCAGTTATTTTATGAGAATGTAATTACAGCAATGCCAGAGCTTTGAAGTAGCTTAGGCACTGCTGTAATTTTCCACTCAAGGTTTCTCACTAAAGAGCATTATGTGTATCTGTAAGACCATTCAAAGTAATTTCCTTCCTCGTAAAGCATTTGTAAAGCCTTTTGAAGGTTTTGACGGCATTGTTTACATCAACTTTGCTTATTCTACCACAAAAACACACGAAAACGGCATTTGTTCTATCCAAGATCCAGAGAGTACACAGACCCTCCTATTAAAATCGCTGCTTTACAGAACCGCAGCTGGTCTGAAGCTCCACTTTAGCACGACTTTACACTTTGGGAGTAACTTTCACCCAAAACTACCTTCTCCCCATCTCTCAGACATTGTTTTGCTCTTTCAGTGGCCTTGGCGGGGCAGACGGGAACTTGAATAATAATTATCTTACACCTTTCCTAATTGTCTTCACCGCCAAGGTGTTTTTATTGCCATACTACCGCAACATCTGCATTTCTCCTCTGTGCAAGGTGAATGCATTAATAAGCACGGAATAACAATTTACATCAGTCATTTTGAAAGCACTTTACTCCAGAGCCACTTACTATCAGACCAGAGAACACGCACACATTGGCAGGGACGAGCTGAGCAAATCTCTGCCCTATAGCATGCAAATACCTTAAACGTACCCTCTACTCCGCACTGCGGGGACGAATTCAAATTTAAAAACGACAGGTGGTGCAAAACACATCCTTCTCCATTTTTAATTGATCCCACCTATTATTAACAAGAGTCAAATAGGAGCAATTTTAATAATTTCTATCAAGGACTCACTCCCCGTCTGCTCAAACGTCTACCTGCGAGATCTTTCTCCAGACTGTATTTACAGAGTGCTCAGGAGACTGCAGAGCACCAGTTAGAAATTCGGCAGGTGACAGGAGAGCTACTCAAGTGTCTTTTTGTATAATAATGAGCTGGGCCCAATAAGGGACAAGAAAAGGCCCTATGGGGTTGTGGGTATCGTAGGAATAGAACATCAAAGGCACCAAGCTCAAACGTGGTGGGGGACCAGCAACACTGGGAGGATGTTAAGGACAGTGTTTCAAAGTGTGTGTGTGTGTAGTGTATAAGTGTGTCTGCGCATCAGCCCGGGGACCTCGATATTTTGGTTCCAAAGATGTCTCGGTGGAAAACAACAATTAAGGATAGATAACAAGTCAGTATGGGTGTGAGCATGCGGAGATGTAAGCTAATTCCTCCATCCGGCGCAGTAATGAGAGCATTCAGCGATAGAATGAGCTGGAAAACGGCATCAAAACAACAACAGCAGCACCACCAACATGGCAGATAGACTCTCCCCGAGGCAGGTTGAAACAGACTGATGCAGACACACTGAGAGAACCCTCTTCAGCATCTCAAATAGCCCTGTGATGGCTCGCAAAGGAGCACGCACAAACAGTGGAGAAGCAGGCGGGAACACACGCTGTATACTAGTAAAGCAGCATCATAGTCGTAGTCCATCATAGTCCGTAGTCATACTCCGGCTGTCAGGGAAGCTGGAGTAGCCATCCAGTCTGACCACTATCACCCGCTGTCATGATGACAGCAACACTAGAGGCACAGGAAGGAGGGAAAAAGCAAGAGGAAAAGGAAGCCATGCAATAAAGCCTTTTCTACAGGATTGGTACGGATGATGCTTTAGTAAAAAATATATGCCTAATGGGTTTTGAAAGCATTTCCTGGTGATGGATGAATGGAAGAAGGGAGGCGGTGACAAGCAGACGGATGACGCATGAAAAGGTAGAAACTGCTGTGAGGGCAGAGGACGGACAAACGGCACACAGAAACTCAAGTGCTTAAAGGCAGAGACAAATAGATAAAAATAAAAATAAAGGCAGTAAGAGAAAGACAGAGCAGTCCGTGCTATGTCTGTATGATTAGGTGACTAAGACCCTCCCTCTATTTGTGCAGTAGTTATGATTACTCCACTCTCCATTTTTGTGGCGTATGTTTTTAGTTGCAACAAACCGTTTATGTGCTTTACGTTTTAAATAAATACAGCGTTTTCTTCTGTATTCTAATTCTCTGTTGCTTGCTTTAAATTCACAGCATCTTCCTCTTCCTGTCCACTCTGCTCCCCGGGGATGCATAAACGTCACAAGGTTGTTACAGATTGCTTTAACTAATTCAAGTCCGACATGTCATGTTCACCAAATTATCCATGTTAGGGTTCTGCAAGGAGGTGAACAACTGCAGTTTTTGTTCTTGCTTTCTTCAGGTTTGAGGTGACCGTCTTGACTTTAGGTAGCCCCTGCCTCCCCCTTAGATACTGTTGCTATGCCTATCAAACTTTCCCTTTTCACAAAGCACACATGTGACCCATCTGCATGAAGTCAGTTGCATTGTGCCTGACAGTATTTTGACAGCGATATGGAACATCACATTATTACGCTCTGTAATATTATATGCTACCTATATGTAGAAAACAACTAAATCAGGGGTGGGCAATCCCCTTTTAGATGTTTCCCTCTTCCAACACACCTGATTCAAATGATCAAGATCGTTATCAGGCTTCTGCAGAGCTTGATGATGAGCTGATCATTTGAATCAGGTGTGTTGGAAGAGGGAAACATCTAAAACATGCAGGACCATGTCCCTCGAGGACCAGGATTGCCCACCCTTGAACTAAATGGACTGATCTAAGTAATAAACCCAAAATCAATATTTTATCATGTGCTAACGTAATTCTCGAATACAGTCCAGGGTGCAGTGTGACTGATTCCGTGCAGATGGGTCACATATGTAGTCTGCAGTGGAGGCCTTTCCCTTAGTGGTGTTAGGCAGACACAAGCAACAAGTTAACGTTTTAATGTTACTATTTCAAGCTCAGTTATTTTTTAATGAGAACAGGGATGTCCCAAGATCATCCTCAGGCTTGGTATCGAGGCGGATCCAGGCTTGTTTTAATAGTTTCATAGATCAAAATTGAACCCATTTTCTTCTGTATTCTGCTGTGTTTGTCCAGCTCAGCCTGTTGCAGCATGCTGCTCTCCTTATTGCTGGGTGAATGTGAAAATGTGTGAAAGTGAAAAATGACTTAATGGCACCTATGATTGGGTCTGTTCTGTCACCTGGATTTTGGTTCTTCTTCCAAAAAAGAAGCTGTTATATTTCTTCTCTTATTTGCAAAGATCAATCACATCGTTTTACCAGCATTGACTTTCACTTTCACTGGATAAGAGACATTGCACCGTGGCTTTTGTAGGCAGTGATGCTGACCATTTGTAGTTTAGGTTACAGCAAATCTCTCCTTTTACTTTAGCCCTTGTGTTGTAGTTTTTTAAAAGAGAAAAAAGACTATAAACCAATCATCCTCAACATCCAAACCAATGACAGGTGAAACGAATAAATACTGCAATGCTCAGCTGGGAAACCTTGATTTGTGGTATTTATGTGGATGTTACTTTGACATGTACCACCCACCTAAACACTGTTGTCGACCAACAACACCCCCACATGCCAACAGCACTCCCAACCTCTACCACACGCCAAGAACTGCTCAGGACCAGCTTAAGGAACACACTAAAGAGCCCAAGGCATAGAGTCGGCCTCCAAACTCCCCAGATCTCAATCTGAACGATGCAGAACAATCCATTGTCATGACCCAGTGCCAAACCCCACAAGAACACAATATCCATGCTCCGATCGGTCAGGACTATTTCGGTAGTGTGAAGGGGAATTACACAATATTAGGCAAGTGTTGCTCTTTCTACAGTTCAGCACACGCTCCTACACACATTCGAGGCTTGATGTATTCGCTACACCATCAATATCACATGTACGCCCGTGTGTGTACCTGTCAACGGTCCATGTGGTCACGTTGTGTGGGACGTCAGCTGTGTGTGTGCTCCAGTCCCCGCTAGGCAGCTCCTTGACCTGCAGAGTGAAGTACCTCAGCGGAGAGGAGCCTGAGCCGCCGTTCACCCAGTGGAGGCGGAGTCGGCGGGCTTCAACTTCATCCTGTGGAACAGACAGCTTCCTGGGTGGCTGGGGACGCTCTGTGGAAGTGGTAAAGAGGTTGGGAGAAGCAAGGGAAAAACATGAGAGAGGGAGGGAGAGAGAGTAGAATAAAT
Source organism: Stegastes partitus (assembly GCF_000690725.1). Taxonomy (NCBI): domain Eukaryota; kingdom Metazoa; phylum Chordata; class Actinopteri; family Pomacentridae; genus Stegastes; species Stegastes partitus. The sequence goes on from NW_007578325.1 coordinate 108,698, forward strand.
GATGTGACAAGGATGAGAACAGGGGAATTGAAGAGGAAGAGCAAAAACAGGGCCAGAAATTAAAAACACTTTGGCTGATATTCTTAAATATACACTGCAAATACCAAGTAAGATGGGACACGGGCAGGCTGCATTTATGCCACATATGCATCAGTGTGAGAGTTTGCAATGCATTCACAGGCTTAAATGAAACAAGACATCTAACTACTGCAGCATCAAAGAAGCTATTTCTCAACAGATTGCGTGTGTGCGTGTATTGGTCTGTGTTTTTGCTATTCAATTACAAGATGAAAGATGGCTCTGGGAGTCAGTATCTTTGTACAACTGTGTTCACAGCTGTGTGATTAGTCGACGCGTGTACACACATGTGCTCGTACACAAACAAAAACACACGGCTGGGGGCATAACCGTCTAATTTCAGGGGCATCAGGTTATCGATTAGGTCTAGAAATAAAAGCACTATCGATTCTCTCTGAAGTTTAATTAATCTGCACTTATTTTCTCAAACATACACAACCACGCACACACACACACACACACTGACGACAACACAGGCTTGGCTTCCTTCATTCATCCTTATCACAAGTAATTTGAGTCAAATGTGTTTGTCTCCTTCCTTCACACCCCTATTCTTCATTGCCTTCAAAATTTGCCTATTCTCTATCCTCTTTTGTTTTTCTGATACCATCTGTGTCTCCCTGTCTGTTCTCCTTTTGTTCCGTCCCACAGTTAAGATCATGTTTCGATAATAAACTCGTAATTGCGCTGCCCTTTCAGCTCTTACATATTACTGTTACACAAAGGACTAAGAGTGCGGTTGAAGTGAGGTGCAGAAGAGAGAAACCCCGGGATGCTACCAGATGTGGCATATATTAAGCTAAACATTACGTCTTGTCCATTACCTTAGAAGTTTCCTTCCTCTCGGAGACAAACATTGGCACAGATAAATCTCTGTAGTAAGAGATTCCTCTCTACCGCATGCATGCGTCCTCTCACAGCCTCACACGCATACTCCCCTACATGCACGCTCAAAAAGACAATTTTCTTTTTGTAGGGGTTTAACTTGGTCTCCTCAGCATCATCAGAAAGAAATCTCTATTAGGCTATTCTGACTATCTCACAGTAAGAATGGGCCATTATGCTACTGAAGTGGAACAGAGAACCACTGAATTCTATTCTCGAGAAATCCTGATAATGATGCTGCGGATGTTATGATATCTGATCCAATTAAAATGCACTACACAATCCGATAGCTGCGAACAGAGTATCTGACATCATGATTCCAGGTTTTTACAATAATTCATTAAACTCTCGCATTTTAAAATATAGTTTATTATATACACACCCACATGTATACACACACACACACACACACACACACACACACACATATATATATATATATATATATATAGGGGCTTTTTAGTGTTTTAGACATACACGGTGCTGCTCTGCTGACAGAAAGCTGGAGAGAGAGAGATCAGGGATGACATATATCAAAGTCTGTGTGCTACCAAAGTTATTCATGCGTTAGCCTACAGAGACACCAGAACCACTGTAACTTCATTTTTAAAGTGATGTTTCACTTTGGTGAATTTGCTCTTCTTAACTCAGGAGCGGTCAATCTTCAACACCATCTGCCACTTAAATCTTTCTCTCTTCTTGTCTTTTTATCAAGTGATTCTTATAATGAATTCTAGGATACATTTTCAAACGACTGATGGTTTAAATTAATCAGCTGGCCAGAAACTCCACCTCAAATAAATGCTAATGTTCCTCCATATGCACTGAATGTGTAATTAGAGCACCAACACATTCACTGTATCAACTTTTTAAGGTGATGATATGCCAGTTTTGTGCTTGCAGCTATTGCACATCGAAAACAGCATAAATCGATGTACTGTATTTGTATAATAGACTTCCAGTATTGACTTTTATGGCTTGTAGCTTAAGGTAAAACAGTTAAGCAGTGAGGAGAGCTTTACACGATGCCTTTAACCCTTACAGTTTAACCTCATACCAAGCAGTAACACATTGGCGAGATGGTCATTAAAAACTTTTGCTGTGTTTCCAAACATTATTAGATTTTATTCAAAAGTTAAACGGTGTCATACAGCTAGTAAGGAAGGGGCCAAATGTAAGGTTGACATTTTACATTTTTATCAAAATCACTTTATTCTACACGGCTTATTTAAAAATCGCAGAAATTACTTATTCACACGAATCAGATTAGGAAAAAACAACAGTTCTCTCTCCATCTAGTCGTGGTTGCACTGTTTTCTTAGAAGTGCAGGACTTTTTGTTGCACAGAAAAAGGAGCCCGCAGTGAGGAAGTGTGACAGGAGCAAAAAAAAAACCAGAAAAAAGAACATGCAGAAACGACTTTTAGGTTCAGAGGGTTAAAGAATCCCTCTGGTGAAAATGAAGTTTTGCCTTGTCAACATGTCCGCATGATGTTTCTTTGATGCTAGAAGACACATCTAAATATACAGTCACCACCACCAGTCTCAAAAAACAACGACTTCCAGGGTTTCATACACAACAAACTGAAGGAACAAGTCTGGTCAGTTTGCAGGGTGAAGCTTTTCTGTGTTGTTTTTGTTCTTCGGAATCAGATTCCACTACAAACATGCATGGCTCTAATATTACAACGTGCCACTGAGCAGAGTCTTGGTGAGCTGGTGTGCTGAGCTGCAGTGAGTTGAGAGGAGGGCATATAGAAATGATAAATCTAAAACTGTAACTTCATCCCCATAACAAGCAGTGTCATTCGGTCATTACAAACTAATGCTGTGTATCCAAACAGTGTTCAGTCTCTCAAAGTAATAATCATATAATATTAATGAAGAGTTGGAAGAAGCTCATACTGTCGGTCGGGGAGGAGCAGCAGGATTTCAGCAGCTTTAAAGCAACTTAAGGGAAACTAAAAGGGGGGGAAACTGCAACCTCAAATTTTGTGGAGACACTAAATATAAAAAATAATTAAATCCTAATTGAAATAAATAGATATATTTACCCTGACACACTCTTTATGCTCCTAAAGACATTCGTGTTGTTGTTTAGTGACTGCTGGTTCATTTGGTTTTTAAACAAACACATCACACAACCCAGTTTCCTGCTGCTTGCTTACATTATTGTCTACTGCTGTTTCCTGCCTTCCTAGCGTGAGCTATCTGTTTCTCTGCTTCTTCTGTCAGTTTGCTGCGGTATGCTAACTTCTCTTGTGATCATTCAGTCAAAAATCTTTCATGAAGCAAAAAAAACCAAAAAAACACCTGCATTACCAAACCTATGAGTAAACACACACCAGCACCACGTACACAGTCTGCACGTCGCCCTGATCGCGATCAGTTGAAACGCATGTAAACTGTAAACCGTTGGAGGGACATGAAAGCATGAGACACACTGAATCCTCCGCCAGCCGAAGACGTGGAAGTGACTGACTGAAGCAGGAAGTCGGAGAGGTGAGAGTGGAGGCAAGATGAGATAAAAGCATCAGAACCTTGCAACGTGAGAAGGACAAAAACTTCACTTTATATTTGTTTCTGAATTGAAGGAAAAAAGAGCTGCGCCGCTCGCTCACTTTACCTCTTTAAAAGTCACATCACGGCACAAAAAAATCCGTTCTTCCTTTCTGGCCGTCAGTGGCCAGATTTTTGTCAGAGGATATACTTCATCTGTTACAGGTTTTTAAGAGGCAAAACAGCAGGAGAGGTAGAGCCGCTGATACACCTCATACATCTCACCACAGGCACGGACTGTCACGCTCACTGTCTGGCTCTGTGTCTGCTGCAAAACTCTTGTTGTAGTTTATACTTTGTGATGAGGCCACAGACTGCTAAAATGAGATGAAATGTTAAAGGGAAATTAGCAGCAATTTTTCTAAAGGACACAGTTACCATAATTGTAGAGTGCTGCTCAATAGCAGCTCCTTTGAGTTTCGAATCTAAGATTTATGGCGTTCAGATCTGACTTCATGGTCTGTTCTCTCTCTTCATTGGGAAAAAAAAAAAAAAAAAAGAATTCAAGAGTCATTTTCATTCTCACCTACTAACTGTACATTTTCAATCCGCCCACAACAGATCGTGGTGCTGTGAGAACGTAGCAAGTAGTTTTGCGAGGCAGCTGGTCAGAACAGCCAATAAACCCGTCTCGCTGAACGAGGCTATTCATATCGGCTTGTTCAGTGGAAGGCACACACAAACTGAAAGGCACAAATTGATTTGGTGTAATAATCTACAATTTTTCATGATACTTTCGCAAAACCTGGCTGAACCACCCCTCCCTTTTTAATTGACTACTGTTACACAGACCTGCAGGTCATCTTCTGAACTCCTGACTCTCATTATACCTCTGCAGGAGGCCTAATACCTGCTAACTTCAATATCTACATTTACTGCCGGGTGTTTCTAAATGTCATTTCATCTCGTTCTGTATATATAATGTCCCACATACTGAAAAGGTCATACTTTTTATCTTGTGCTAATATTTAGTGCCCAGTAACAATGGGCTCTGCATGTCCAACCACAAACTACTTGTTGAAGCAGCGCTGATAACTTCCTGCCTGAGTCTTCTGCTTGCTTTTCTTTCCTGGACTTTATCTGTGTGACGACTTCACAACACATTACAGCTCACAGTGAGGCTGCAGAGATCATTACATTTTAAAATGTTAAATCCTAACCTTTCCAGATGCTTTTAGCGGGATTATTGTATTTAAAACTGAACATGAAAAACACAGAGGAAAATAATTACAAAATCATTATGGCTGTCTGCAGTAATAGTCCTTTTCAATGCTAAACATTTTGGTAATATTTATAAGGTTAATTAAGTCACTCCATCTTAAAGCTTCATAGAGCTTCATGTTTAATTTGCTTTATTTAACACATTTTATTTCCTTGTGCATTACTGTAATTCGGAGTGAATTGCATTACAGATTATTGCTTTGCTGTGGTGTGATATGTGGGGCTGCCTGACAAAAGTTAATTTTACTGATCATTGGTCAAAGCTTCCGAGCCCACATCCCTTTATTTGTGTTGAATTATCCAGCAATGCAGAGAATATTTTATAGAAAACAGAAGACAATGCCTGTTCTACTGGCTTTACTAGCACTGTTTTGGAATTAGATCATACTGTTCTTGTTATATCTCTCTCAGCTTCAGGAGACGAACAGGTTTTATTCTACACCTCTCCAATAACTACACATACAAAACACACATTTGAAATCTTTACAGCTTGCTGCAAATTTTATAAATCTTTCCCGAGCTACAAGCAACAGCATCAGCAACCATCAGCTACACACTGCAAACACAGCAAAATCAAGTCCCTGTAGGTCGTTTCCACCGCGCACATTTTGACTCAGCACGGCAAGAAAAGCACCGGCACAACTAAAAGCCTTCATGACGACTCCGTCCCATTTAGGAGTCCTAGATGGTCCTATTAGTGAGCCTGTATATGAAGCTCTGATACTGACACGTGTGGAATGCAGCCATCATTACAGAATAACTGAAGACCAGCAGCGGTGATCTACCACCGCCTCCTCTGGATGAAGCGCTCAAATCTGTTCCACCTCTGACTCATGTTCAACATTCCTGCTGAGTGTGTTCAGAAGATACAAGCTTTGTACAAGCTTTTTGCTCTTTAATATTTCACAAACACTCTGCTCTTCATTTGTTTGGTCAGTTGTCATGGAGATAACTCAGCTATCTTCATTGATGTTTTTGACGACACCTGTTGCTGCTTTGAGCGTTCAGCATTAAAAAGGCCCGTTGGTGTTCGAGTCGAACCGCATCTGTGAAAGCTGCATTTGACATTTGGTCATTACATCCAGGGTGGAGATGATTCTCAACCCCACGATCTCCGTCTGTTTTTTGTTAACACGTTGCAAAGTTGTTGAGCAGTCAACACAATGGATGAGTATTTCCACAGACAGTCTCAGAAACACGGATTCAGACTTCTAATGCTTCATTCATGACAAACTTAAGGACTTATTCCCATCAGCCTGCGGGGAGGTGGGGGGCTTTCTGTAACATTATTTTTCTTCATAATTAGTTTCCAGTCTGAACATGTATAGCTGGACTTCTCCAATATTACAACTTGCCATTATGTTGTGGAGAGTGTGTTTACAGTGTCTGAGCAGAGTTGTATGGAAGATGGTCGAGCTGCAGTGAGCAGTGACGGGCTGCATGGAGAGAAAAGGGGAACTTTTAGATCTTCACAAAGAAGCGACGATGTAGAGGTATTTTTAATCAATTTTAAAGCCTAAAGGGATTATCTTTATAGAGAAACTTTTAATAATGTAACTTTGGCAGAGATACGTTTTTGGGGGTTTAGTCAATGACCGGAGACGAACACGAATTACTCTCAGCACCTCATGTTTGAGGTGCAGCTTGAGTGGTCATGCAGGTTGTGTTCCTTCTACGTTAAACAGCGGCGGTTAAAATTAGACAGACAAATGAGATTCTGAAGACAGCTAACGCGTCTGTCCTTTACCTCTGCGTTCGGTGGTAACAACCAGAGCTTGCTGCTCCTCGCCCCAGCCCACGGCAGTGCGAGCAGTGAGTCGGAACACGTAGCTCTGCTCAGCGGCAAGTCCTGTGACGGTGAACTGGCGAGCGTTGGAGCCCACCTCCACTGTGGTCCAGCGCTGAGGGTCCCTGCTGTCGAGGCGGTAGGAGATCTGGTAGCCTAGTGAGGGACAGAAGGGAAGACAGAAGGAGGGGGAGGGTGGTTGAAATCTGTGTGAAATTCTTGTGTGCGAACGTGTTTCTGTGTGTTTTTGTGGTCTACTTCGGATCAGACAGCCCACAGGAATCAAAGATAGCACGACGTGAGACAGGAAAAGCCCTGAAAACATAGTTGCACAATGCCACATCACGCAGCCTCATTTCCACAATAAAACTCACAAACGAACCTGCTTTTCTGCAGGTCCTGAAACTACATTTCCATACATGTAGCTCCTTTTCTCGATGCTTCTCAAAGACGATTCCACTCCAGCACATTGTCACATCCTCCTATACTGACATTATAGAAACATCCAACCTCTCCTCTGTACCCTTGGCTGTGACCCACGGTGCACACGGCTTGTGCCTGCTTCTCTGTCTCATGTGCACTAGGCCATGTAATAAGACTAACATCCTTCAACACATACACGCACACTCAAATCACTGATCCCCATCCGAGCCTTCCACAGGCCACTGGTCACTCACAAAGGCTCTTATTATGAAGACTGTACTATACATCAGACGCACACACACACACACACTCGCACACTCTCGTGCATCCACAAACTGACAGAAAAGCACAAGTGTGTGGATGTGATTAGTTCACAGTGAGACTGTCAGGATAATAATCTGCTCAGAGGCACCTAATCTGGTTGTGTGGGTGATAATCTCATCAGATAGTCTGATTGTATGTTAATGTGAATGCCGCGTGTGGAAGATTATTGGATAACAGCTAGATCACAAATCCTCTTGCATCTCAACAATTGGGTCAGAGCGTGGCATTACGTTCTGCACTGAATATCATTAGGACATCACTGCTGTCAGATACAAGAGGTGAAATCTCTGTTGCATGAAGTGACTGTGTCCTCTTCACCTTTAATCCTTAAGGTTTAACATGTGCTGTATAGGACACTTCTTCCTGGAACACTGCACTGAGAACGTGAATCTACTGCATATATAGTTTTTTTTTCTTTTCTTTTTGCTTTTAGCTTTTCAATAAATTCCACTGGCCTTGTCTATGTTAATGAAAAACAGTTTGAATGACAGTAAAGTCTTAGTACTCGCTGTCCTTCGAGGTACTTCAGAGCCGAAAGCTTCGAAGTGAAACTGTGGCTGCCTTAGCAGGTGGCTGCCACAGTATGTTTTGTGACACTAAATCTCTCTTTGCTCCCTTTGCATCTCCCATGATTCATTTCTACACAGCACACGTGTATACGGTGTTTTTCTATAGTTTCCGCCACATTGATGTGACGTGTTGTGTATCTTGGAGGACGTTTTTAGTGACAAGATTCATGGATGGTTTTCCACTATGGCTCTGAGAAATATACAAGCCCATCCTTTAGCCTTGTTAGTCCTTTTCCTCTCAACCATTTGCTGAATGCTGCCCAAAGACGTATACTAAGGTACGACAGACAACAAAAAAAAAAAACGCTTTCCACACTTGCGTTCTTAGTTAATTTGGTTAATATTTCATGTTTTCCTTTAATTGTTTAATGGATTGTTTTGTACTGCATTCACATTAGACTTTATGTTCAGTAAACCCTAAAGATGTACTAAATGCCAAAATTATGGACGCATTAATTAAAGTTAGTGGGGATATTGATGACTTGATTTGGTTTACTAATTTACTCCTGTGTTTATTGCTACTGTTCTAATTTGTGATATTTTCTTAATGTTTTCCTTCTCGTGTAGAGAAACTAATCATCCATCCATCCCTGATTAAACTGCCGCACTAATAAAGAGCTTGTACGGCTTTCGGATTTTCTGTGTGTAAATGAGTGCAGCACACCAAATATTCGATGAGCCAAAACCACTGCTGCATTTTGGCTTCTTAATACGCTGTTTAATATTCAATCATATTCATATTTTTGCAGATAGTATACAAACGTCTGTGCGGTAGACAGCTTTGTGCAGCAGGTAGGGGTAGATGGATGGCGTGGTGGACATCAAACTGAAACTTTGATTAAATGCCTCTTAAATGGCAATTAAACTTCACAAAGAGACAAATTGTTCAGCCATTGTAGCAGCCCCTCCATTTCCTTTGAGCACTGCAATTAAAATCAACAGTACACTCAAAAAATCAAGCCTTTTTTGTTTATATTTTTAGTAAGCATCGATATTTTTTGGAATATTCACAAATGGTAAACTGTGGACTTTATTTTGTGACTCTGTGTATGAATGCAGTTAATACTTAACTCTTGCTGTTTCTCACCTGAGAAATATTTCTAAAATATGTCTTAACTTGTAAAGACACAGAAAGCTCAGCTGCCAAGAACCAAGAGATGTCATCACTCCTGTTTTAGCCTCTTTACACATGTTTTAAGGCACATTTTAAGGTTTTACTGATACTTTGAAGGTCTTTCATGGCCTCTTCCAGCTATATTTCTAACCTCTTGATATCACTGACAATATGCACATTAAGGTCTTTCTGCTGTCTTTTGTCTAAAAACTAAAGCAGACAGAACGTTTGCAGTCGGGGCCCCAAGGCTTGGGAACGATCTGCTGGAGGAAATCAGGTCTATTCAGTCAGTGATCTCTTTTAAGTTACTACTTTTATCAGAGAGCCTTCCCTGATTATAACTGAGTTTTAATTTCCTTTGAAGAAATGTTTCTTTTAGAAATGTTTTCACCTTTTCCAACACTGTTGGTTTTTGTACACAAAATTGCATTTTTATCTATTTTTAATTGTGGTGCACTTTGTAAGTTTGACATTGAAAAGAGCTCTATAGATGAAGATTACCATTATTATTTATACTATTGATTATAATTAGTATGCAACAGGGATGCAGCTTCTATTTGTCGCTGCAAAGTTCCTGTGTGTGGCTGTATTATATTCATAGAAAGGTCATGAGAAAACACAAATGCCTCACTGCGCTGTGCCAAATTAGATTGTGCACCTTCTGTGGTCTCGTTTCACCTCCGTCCACCTTCTGTGTCAGTCCCCCATGGATTGAGAACCCAAGGAGAAATGAGGCAGTCAGGAGCACTGAAGAAACTGGTACGCTACAGTTATTTGTATCTGCATAAACACACACACAACGCACTCAGCAAGGACACAGCAGGACTGCATGTTTTTGTGTGTCTGTGCGATCGAGAGAAAGTGAGAGAGATTTGCCCTCCCACTCATCCTTCTGTCACAGAGTGGTGTCGCACTAAATACCCTCCCTCTAACAATACAGTCACACATCACTCAAAGTGTCCTGCTCGACTCCCTCCCCCACCGAGAGGACAAATACCACCCCTCTCCCCATGTTCAGCGCACACACACACACACACACACACACCTGTCCCTCCTCTCACCTCTATACATCTCCATCTATGTCTCGCCCCTTCTGGTCTCTATTTCCAGCTCAGCAGATCACACATTCCTCTTTTGCTCTTTATTAATCTGTCCCTTGTAATTCACTCTGCATGCTGTGCTTGGCAGTTTCAGAAACAAGCACTTTGCGTCAATCTAAACGCGTTTAAATATAAAGCTTTGTATGCTTTTGGAAAGGTGTCTTCAGCGCTTATATGCGTTACAGGCTCGATAACACACACACACACACACAAGCATGCATAAACAGCAACCAACTTCAGCAGTGAAGTGGAGAGAAAAGAGAGCTGACCCTTGTTTGACAGCTAGAAACAGAATCAGCTCTTTTCCATTTTACGGCTTGTACTTTCTTCTTTTCCTTGAAAGATCACAGCTGTGTGTGTGTGTGTCTGTGTGTGTGTGTGTGTGCGCGCGCACGTGTTTAAAATCACTAAATCATTTCTTCTATGAGCTGAACTCTGTGCTATATTCAAAATAAATCTATTCTCACTACAAGCATAAAAAGACGGATTATAATTTAAACGTTGCTTTCAAATATCTGCTCCTTTGTACATGTGTGTGTTTGTTTTTGTACCTAATATGATGCCGTTGGGGAACGCGGGTGGCTGCCAAACCACCCTAACGGATGACAATCGAACTTCTGGAAACACCATCCTGACAGGGGGGCCTGGAACTGGAGAGAAAAATAGAGAAGGGAGTTGGCAGCAGAATGAAAGGATATTAATACACAGTTAAAAAAACAGCAGAGAGCGCTGCTCAAAAGGACTCTTTCAGAACTGTAATGAGAAAGAGAGTACCTCAGCATCTGGCTCTTACATTCTAATATGTTAGCATGATGGCACTAAAGCTCACAGATGTATGTGCATATGCTCGCCACACACATAGACACACACTCACACACACACACGCACACCTACACACACACACAGACAGTATATACTGAGTGAGAGTCTTACACATTTTTAAGAGGCACTTAAAAATAGAAAATGTAATTTTCTTTCAACCTCACACCGACTCTGTCTTGTTCCTGATAAAAGTACATGTTCCACACCAGCAAATACATGTCAATGTGAGGGTGTGCACGTGTGTGTGTATCTGTACAGTAAGTGTGTGTGTGTGTGACAGACAGGATGGAGGTTCATTATACATTGACGGGAATTGACTTCCCTGCTTCTTGTTTTATCCTGAAATGAGAAAAACTTTTCAGACGTGACACTGTTTGATAGTGGAGGTGTGTGTGTGTGTGTGTGTGTGTGAGAGAGACTCTTCTTGTATGTGCGTTAATGAGCAAATGTGAGTCTTTGTATGTGTGTGTGTGTGTGTGTGCACGCCTGTGTGCTTGTGTTTTATCATTGAGTGAAGCCCAGACCGGGTTGCTGCCATTCTGAAGAGTCTGCCATGGTTACCAGATCTGTGCATCTGAAGACATCTGGTAACCATGGCACACGTTATCGCAAATAGCAACATATGTGTGCGCTCTGACAATAGAAGTGTAAGGATGTGAAAAACAGCTACAGACGTTTGAAAAAGGCAAATGTTCTGAGCAAACTATAGGACACAGAGGCCAGTGATCAGACAGAGATCCTACCATCTTCTTTGGTTCTGATCAGAATGGGGTTGCTGGGGGGGCCGTCTCCCATCCGTGTGTACGCCAGCACCTGCAGCACGTACACTCTGTATTTCTGGAGGACACCGAGGAGCATTGACACACTCCCCTCTCCTTCTGCCACCTCAACACTTGGGGGACCTTCAGAGCCTTTCTCGCTGTACAACACCTGCGCACGGTGACAAATACAAACATGTCGCACATTTAATTCACGTACACAATCAACAAAATGTATAACAATGAACATATGCATCCTGCAGTCTACGCCCTCTTGAGTGTTGGTTTTGTACCTTTAAAGCTGTTGATATTCTATGTTTNAACTAAATGGACTGATCTAAGTAATAAACCCAAAATCAATATTTTATCATGTGCTAACGTAATTCTCGAATACAGTCCAGGGTGCAGTGTGACTGATTCCGTGCAGATGGGTCACATATGTAGTCTGCAGTGGAGGCCTTTCCCTTAGTGGTGTTAGGCAGACACAAGCAACAAGTTAACGTTTTAATGTTACTATTTCAAGCTCAGTTATTTTTTAATGAGAACGGGGATGTCCCAAGATCATCCTCAGGCTTGGTATCGAGGCGGATCCAGGCTTGTTTTAATAGTTTCATAGATCAAAATTGAACCCATTTTCTTCTGTATTCTGCTGTGTTTGTCCAGCTCAGCCTGTTGCAGCATGCTGCTCTCCTTATTGCTGGGTGAATGTGAAAATGTGTGAAAGTGAAAAATGATTTAATGGCACCTATGATTGGGTCTGTTCTGTCACCTGGATTTTGGTTCTTCTTCCAAAAAAGAAGCTGTTATATTTCTTCTCTTATTTGCAAAGATCAATCACATCGTTTTACCAGCATTGACTTTCACTTTCACTGGATAAGAGACATTGCACCGTGGCTTTTGTAGGCAGTGATGCTGACCATTTGTAGTTTAGGTTACAGCAAATCTCTCCTTTTACTTTAGCCCTTGTGTTGTAGTTTTTTAAAAGAGAAAAAAGACTATAAACCAATCATCCTCAACATCCAAACCAATGACAGGTGAAACGAATAAATACTGCAATGCTCAGCTGGGAAACCTTGATTTGTGGTATTTATGTGGATGTTACTTTGACATGTACCACCCACCTAAACACTGTTGTCGACCAACAACACCCCCACATGCCAACAGCACTCCCAACCTCTACCACACGCCAAGAACTGCTCAGGACCAGCTTAAGGAACACACTAAAGAGCCCAAGGCATAGAGTCGGCCTCCAAACTCCCCAGATCTCAATCTGAACGATGCAGAACAATCCATTGTCATGACCCAGTGCCAAACCCCACAAGAACACAATATCCATGCTCCGATCGGTCAGGACTATTTCGGTAGTGTGAAGGGGAATTACACAATATTAGGCAAGTGTTGCTCTTTCTACAGTTCAGCACACGCTCCTACACACATTCGAGGCTTGATGTATTCGCTACACCATCAATATCACATGTATGCTTGTGTGTGTACCTGTCAACGGTCCATGTGGTCACGTTGTGTGGGACGTCAGCTGTGTGTGTGCTCCAGTCCCCGCTAGGCAGCTCCTTGACCTGCAGAGTGAAGTACCTCAGCGGAGAGGAGCCTGAGCCGCCGTTCACCCAGTGGAGGCGGAGTCGGCGGGCTTCAACTTCATCCTGTGGAACAGACAGCTTCCTGGGTGGCTGGGGACGCTCTGTGGAAGTGGTAAAGAGGTTGGGAGAAGCAAGGGAAAAACATGAGAGAGGGAGGGAGAGAGAGTAGAATAAATGATGTGACAAGGATGAGAACAGGGGAATTGAAGAGGAAGAGCAAAAACAGGGCCAGAAATTAAAAACACTTTGGCTGATATTCTTAAATATACACTGCAAATACCAAGTAAGATGGGACACGGGCAGGCTGCATTTATGCCACATATGCATCAGTGTGAGAGTTTGCAATGCATTCACAGGCTTAAATGAAACAAGACATCTAACTACTGCAGCATCAAAGAAGCTATTTCTCAACAGATTGCGTGTGTGCGTGTATTGGTCTGTGTTTTTGCTATTCAATTACAAGATGAAAGATGGCTCTGGGAGTCAGTATCTTTGTACAACTGTGTTCACAGCTGTGTGATTAGTCGACGCGTGTACACACATGTGCTCGTACACAAACAAAAACACACGGCTGGGGGCATAACCGTCTAATTTCAGGGGCATCAGGTTATCGATTAGGTCTAGAAATAAAAGCACTATCGATTCTCTCTGAAGTTTAATTAATCTGCACTTATTTTCTCAAACATACACAACCACGCACACACACACACACACACTGACGACAACACAGGCTTGGCTTCCTTCATTCATCCTTATCACAAGTAATTTGAGTCAAATGTGTTTGTCTCCTTCCTTCACACCCCTATTCTTCATTGCCTTCAAAATTTGCCTATTCTCTATCCTCTTTTGTTTTTCTGATACCATCTGTGTCTCCCTGTCTGTTCTCCTTTTGTTCCGTCCCACAGTTAAGATCATGTTTCGATAATAAACTCGTAATTGCGCTGCCCTTTCAGCTCTTACATATTACTGTTACACAAAGGACTAAGAGTGCGGTTGAAGTGAGGTGCAGAAGAGAGAAACCCCGGGATGCTACCAGATGTGGCATATATTAAGCTAAACATTACGTCTTGTCCATTACCTTAGAAGTTTCCTTCCTCTCGGAGACAAACATTGGCACAGATAAATCTCTGTAGTAAGAGATTCCTCTCTACCGCATGCATGCGTCCTCTCACAGCCTCACACGCATACTCCCCTACATGCACGCTCAAAAAGACAATTTTCTTTTTGTAGGGGTTTAACTTGGTCTCCTCAGCATCATCAGAAAGAAATCTCTATTAGGCTATTCTGACTATCTCACAGTAAGAATGGGCCATTATGCTACTGAAGTGGAACAGAGAACCACTGAATTCTATTCTCGAGAAATCCTGATAATGATGCTGCGGATGTTATGATATCTGATCCAATTAAAATGCACTACACAATCCGATAGCTGCGAACAGAGTATCTGACATCATGATTCCAGGTTTTTACAATAATTCATTAAACTCTCGCATTTTAAAATATAGTTTATTATATACACACCCACATGTATACACACACACACACACACACACACACACACACACATATATATATATATATATATATATAGGGGCTTTTTAGTGTTTTAGACATACACGGTGCTGCTCTGCTGACAGAAAGCTGGAGAGAGAGAGATCAGGGATGACATATATCAAAGTCTGTGTGCTACCAAAGTTATTCATGCGTTAGCCTACAGAGACACCAGAACCACTGTAACTTCATTTTTAAAGTGATGTTTCACTTTGGTGAATTTGCTCTTCTTAACTCAGGAGCGGTCAATCTTCAACACCATCTGCCACTTAAATCTTTCTCTCTTCTTGTCTTTTTATCAAGTGATTCTTATAATGAATTCTAGGATACATTTTCAAACGACTGATGGTTTAAATTAATCAGCTGGCCAGAAACTCCACCTCAAATAAATGCTAATGTTCCTCCATATGCACTGAATGTGTAATTAGAGCACCAACACATTCACTGTATCAACTTTTTAAGGTGATGATATGCCAGTTTTGTGCTTGCAGCTATTGCACATCGAAAACAGCATAAATCGATGTACTGTATTTGTATAATAGACTTCCAGTATTGACTTTTATGGCTTGTAGCTTAAGGTAAAACAGTTAAGCAGTGAGGAGAGCTTTACACGATGCCTTTAACCCTTACAGTTTAACCTCATACCAAGCAGTAACACATTGGCGAGATGGTCATTAAAAACTTTTGCTGTGTTTCCAAACATTATTAGATTTTATTCAAAAGTTAAACGGTGTCATACAGCTAGTAAGGAAGGGGCCAAATGTAAGGTTGACATTTTACATTTTTATCAAAATCACTTTATTCTACACGGCTTATTTAAAAATCGCAGAAATTACTTATTCACACGAATCAGATTAGGAAAAAACAACAGTTCTCTCTCCATCTAGTCGTGGTTGCACTGTTTTCTTAGAAGTGCAGGACTTTTTGTTGCACAGAAAAAGGAGCCCGCAGTGAGGAAGTGTGACAGGAGCAAAAAAAAAACCAGAAAAAAGAACATGCAGAAACGACTTTTAGGTTCAGAGGGTTAAAGAATCCCTCTGGTGAAAATGAAGTTTTGCCTTGTCAACATGTCCGCATGATGTTTCTTTGATGCTAGAAGACACATCTAAATATACAGTCACCACCACCAGTCTCAAAAAACAACGACTTCCAGGGTTTCATACACAACAAACTGAAGGAACAAGTCTGGTCAGTTTGCAGGGTGAAGCTTTTCTGTGTTGTTTTTGTTCTTCGGAATCAGATTCCACTACAAACATGCATGGCTCTAATATTACAACGTGCCACTGAGCAGAGTCTTGGTGAGCTGGTGTGCTGAGCTGCAGTGAGTTGAGAGGAGGGCATATAGAAATGATAAATCTAAAACTGTAACTTCATCCCCATAACAAGCAGTGTCATTCGGTCATTACAAACTAATGCTGTGTATCCAAACAGTGTTCAGTCTCTCAAAGTAATAATCATATAATATTAATGAAGAGTTGGAAGAAGCTCATACTGTCGGTCGGGGAGGAGCAGCAGGATTTCAGCAGCTTTAAAGCAACTTAAGGGAAACTAAAAGGGGGGGAAACTGCAACCTCAAATTTTGTGGAGACACTAAATATAAAAAATAATTAAATCCTAATTGAAATAAATAGATATATTTACCCTGACACACTCTTTATGCTCCTAAAGACATTCGTGTTGTTGTTTAGTGACTGCTGGTTCATTTGGTTTTTAAACAAACACATCACACAACCCAGTTTCCTGCTGCTTGCTTACATTATTGTCTACTGCTGTTTCCTGCCTTCCTAGCGTGAGCTATCTGTTTCTCTGCTTCTTCTGTCAGTTTGCTGCGGTATGCTAACTTCTCTTGTGATCATTCAGTCAAAAATCTTTCATGAAGCAAAAAAAACCAAAAAAACACCTGCATTACCAAACCTATGAGTAAACACACACCAGCACCACGTACACAGTCTGCACGTCGCCCTGATCGCGATCAGTTGAAACGCATGTAAACTGTAAACCGTTGGAGGGACATGAAAGCATGAGACACACTGAATCCTCCGCCAGCCGAAGACGTGGAAGTGACTGACTGAAGCAGGAAGTCGGAGAGGTGAGAGTGGAGGCAAGATGAGATAAAAGCATCAGAACCTTGCAACGTGAGAAGGACAAAAACTTCACTTTATATTTGTTTCTGAATTGAAGGAAAAAAGAGCTGCGCCGCTCGCTCACTTTACCTCTTTAAAAGTCACATCACGGCACAAAAAAATCCGTTCTTCCTTTCTGGCCGTCAGTGGCCAGATTTTTGTCAGAGGATATACTTCATCTGTTACAGGTTTTTAAGAGGCAAAACAGCAGGAGAGGTAGAGCCGCTGATACACCTCATACATCTCACCACAGGCACGGACTGTCACGCTCACTGTCTGGCTCTGTGTCTGCTGCAAAACTCTTGTTGTAGTTTATACTTTGTGATGAGGCCACAGACTGCTAAAATGAGATGAAATGTTAAAGGGAAATTAGCAGCAATTTTTCTAAAGGACACAGTTACCATAATTGTAGAGTGCTGCTCAATAGCAGCTCCTTTGAGTTTCGAATCTAAGATTTATGGCGTTCAGATCTGACTTCATGGTCTGTTCTCTCTCTTCATTGGGAAAAAAAAAAAAAAAAAAGAATTCAAGAGTCATTTTCATTCTCACCTACTAACTGTACATTTTCAATCCGCCCACAACAGATCGTGGTGCTGTGAGAACGTAGCAAGTAGTTTTGCGAGGCAGCTGGTCAGAACAGCCAATAAACCCGTCTCGCTGAACGAGGCTATTCATATCGGCTTGTTCAGTGGAAGGCACACACAAACTGAAAGGCACAAATTGATTTGGTGTAATAATCTACAATTTTTCATGATACTTTCGCAAAACCTGGCTGAACCACCCCTCCCTTTTTAATTGACTACTGTTACACAGACCTGCAGGTCATCTTCTGAACTCCTGACTCTCATTATACCTCTGCAGGAGGCCTAATACCTGCTAACTTCAATATCTACATTTACTGCCGGGTGTTTCTAAATGTCATTTCATCTCGTTCTGTATATATAATGTCCCACATACTGAAAAGGTCATACTTTTTATCTTGTGCTAATATTTAGTGCCCAGTAACAATGGGCTCTGCATGTCCAACCACAAACTACTTGTTGAAGCAGCGCTGATAACTTCCTGCCTGAGTCTTCTGCTTGCTTTTCTTTCCTGGACTTTATCTGTGTGACGACTTCACAACACATTACAGCTCACAGTGAGGCTGCAGAGATCATTACATTTTAAAATGTTAAATCCTAACCTTTCCAGATGCTTTTAGCGGGATTATTGTATTTAAAACTGAACATGAAAAACACAGAGGAAAATAATTACAAAATCATTATGGCTGTCTGCAGTAATAGTCCTTTTCAATGCTAAACATTTTGGTAATATTTATAAGGTTAATTAAGTCACTCCATCTTAAAGCTTCATAGAGCTTCATGTTTAATTTGCTTTATTTAACACATTTTATTTCCTTGTGCATTACTGTAATTCGGAGTGAATTGCATTACAGATTATTGCTTTGCTGTGGTGTGATATGTGGGGCTGCCTGACAAAAGTTAATTTTACTGATCATTGGTCAAAGCTTCCGAGCCCACATCCCTTTATTTGTGTTGAATTATCCAGCAATGCAGAGAATATTTTATAGAAAACAGAAGACAATGCCTGTTCTACTGGCTTTACTAGCACTGTTTTGGAATTAGATCATACTGTTCTTGTTATATCTCTCTCAGCTTCAGGAGACGAACAGGTTTTATTCTACACCTCTCCAATAACTACACATACAAAACACACATTTGAAATCTTTACAGCTTGCTGCAAATTTTATAAATCTTTCCCGAGCTACAAGCAACAGCATCAGCAACCATCAGCTACACACTGCAAACACAGCAAAATCAAGTCCCTGTAGGTCGTTTCCACCGCGCACATTTTGACTCAGCACGGCAAGAAAAGCACCGGCACAACTAAAAGCCTTCATGACGACTCCGTCCCATTTAGGAGTCCTAGATGGTCCTATTAGTGAGCCTGTATATGAAGCTCTGATACTGACACGTGTGGAATGCAGCCATCATTACAGAATAACTGAAGACCAGCAGCGGTGATCTACCACCGCCTCCTCTGGATGAAGCGCTCAAATCTGTTCCACCTCTGACTCATGTTCAACATTCCTGCTGAGTGTGTTCAGAAGATACAAGCTTTGTACAAGCTTTTTGCTCTTTAATATTTCACAAACACTCTGCTCTTCATTTGTTTGGTCAGTTGTCATGGAGATAACTCAGCTATCTTCATTGATGTTTTTGACGACACCTGTTGCTGCTTTGAGCGTTCAGCATTAAAAAGGCCCGTTGGTGTTCGAGTCGAACCGCATCTGTGAAAGCTGCATTTGACATTTGGTCATTACATCCAGGGTGGAGATGATTCTCAACCCCACGATCTCCGTCTGTTTTTTGTTAACACGTTGCAAAGTTGTTGAGCAGTCAACACAATGGATGAGTATTTCCACAGACAGTCTCAGAAACACGGATTCAGACTTCTAATGCTTCATTCATGACAAACTTAAGGACTTATTCCCATCAGCCTGCGGGGAGGTGGGGGGCTTTCTGTAACATTATTTTTCTTCATAATTAGTTTCCAGTCTGAACATGTATAGCTGGACTTCTCCAATATTACAACTTGCCATTATGTTGTGGAGAGTGTGTTTACAGTGTCTGAGCAGAGTTGTATGGAAGATGGTCGAGCTGCAGTGAGCAGTGACGGGCTGCATGGAGAGAAAAGGGGAACTTTTAGATCTTCACAAAGAAGCGACGATGTAGAGGTATTTTTAATCAATTTTAAAGCCTAAAGGGATTATCTTTATAGAGAAACTTTTAATAATGTAACTTTGGCAGAGATACGTTTTTGGGGGTTTAGTCAATGACCGGAGACGAACACGAATTACTCTCAGCACCTCATGTTTGAGGTGCAGCTTGAGTGGTCATGCAGGTTGTGTTCCTTCTACGTTAAACAGCGGCGGTTAAAATTAGACAGACAAATGAGATTCTGAAGACAGCTAACGCGTCTGTCCTTTACCTCTGCGTTCGGTGGTAACAACCAGAGCTTGCTGCTCCTCGCCCCAGCCCACGGCAGTGCGAGCAGTGAGTCGGAACACGTAGCTCTGCTCAGCGGCAAGTCCTGTGACGGTGAACTGGCGAGCGTTGGAGCCCACCTCCACTGTGGTCCAGCGCTGAGGGTCCCTGCTGTCGAGGCGGTAGGAGATCTGGTAGCCTAGTGAGGGACAGAAGGGAAGACAGAAGGAGGGGGAGGGTGGTTGAAATCTGTGTGAAATTCTTGTGTGCGAACGTGTTTCTGTGTGTTTTTGTGGTCTACTTCGGATCAGACAGCCCACAGGAATCAAAGATAGCACGACGTGAGACAGGAAAAGCCCTGAAAACATAGTTGCACAATGCCACATCACGCAGCCTCATTTCCACAATAAAACTCACAAACGAACCTGCTTTTCTGCAGGTCCTGAAACTACATTTCCATACATGTAGCTCCTTTTCTCGATGCTTCTCAAAGACGATTCCACTCCAGCACATTGTCACATCCTCCTATACTGACATTATAGAAACATCCAACCTCTCCTCTGTACCCTTGGCTGTGACCCACGGTGCACACGGCTTGTGCCTGCTTCTCTGTCTCATGTGCACTAGGCCATGTAATAAGACTAACATCCTTCAACACATACACGCACACTCAAATCACTGATCCCCATCCGAGCCTTCCACAGGCCACTGGTCACTCACAAAGGCTCTTATTATGAAGACTGTACTATACATCAGACGCACACACACACACACACTCGCACACTCTCGTGCATCCACAAACTGACAGAAAAGCACAAGTGTGTGGATGTGATTAGTTCACAGTGAGACTGTCAGGATAATAATCTGCTCAGAGGCACCTAATCTGGTTGTGTGGGTGATAATCTCATCAGATAGTCTGATTGTATGTTAATGTGAATGCCGCGTGTGGAAGATTATTGGATAACAGCTAGATCACAAATCCTCTTGCATCTCAACAATTGGGTCAGAGCGTGGCATTACGTTCTGCACTGAATATCATTAGGACATCACTGCTGTCAGATACAAGAGGTGAAATCTCTGTTGCATGAAGTGACTGTGTCCTCTTCACCTTTAATCCTTAAGGTTTAACATGTGCTGTATAGGACACTTCTTCCTGGAACACTGCACTGAGAACGTGAATCTACTGCATATATAGTTTTTTTTTCTTTTCTTTTTGCTTTTAGCTTTTCAATAAATTCCACTGGCCTTGTCTATGTTAATGAAAAACAGTTTGAATGACAGTAAAGTCTTAGTACTCGCTGTCCTTCGAGGTACTTCAGAGCCGAAAGCTTCGAAGTGAAACTGTGGCTGCCTTAGCAGGTGGCTGCCACAGTATGTTTTGTGACACTAAATCTCTCTTTGCTCCCTTTGCATCTCCCATGATTCATTTCTACACAGCACACGTGTATACGGTGTTTTTCTATAGTTTCCGCCACATTGATGTGACGTGTTGTGTATCTTGGAGGACGTTTTTAGTGACAAGATTCATGGATGGTTTTCCACTATGGCTCTGAGAAATATACAAGCCCATCCTTTAGCCTTGTTAGTCCTTTTCCTCTCAACCATTTGCTGAATGCTGCCCAAAGACGTATACTAAGGTACGACAGACAACAAAAAAAAAAAACGCTTTCCACACTTGCGTTCTTAGTTAATTTGGTTAATATTTCATGTTTTCCTTTAATTGTTTAATGGATTGTTTTGTACTGCATTCACATTAGACTTTATGTTCAGTAAACCCTAAAGATGTACTAAATGCCAAAATTATGGACGCATTAATTAAAGTTAGTGGGGATATTGATGACTTGATTTGGTTTACTAATTTACTCCTGTGTTTATTGCTACTGTTCTAATTTGTGATATTTTCTTAATGTTTTCCTTCTCGTGTAGAGAAACTAATCATCCATCCATCCCTGATTAAACTGCCGCACTAATAAAGAGCTTGTACGGCTTTCGGATTTTCTGTGTGTAAATGAGTGCAGCACACCAAATATTCGATGAGCCAAAACCACTGCTGCATTTTGGCTTCTTAATACGCTGTTTAATATTCAATCATATTCATATTTTTGCAGATAGTATACAAACGTCTGTGCGGTAGACAGCTTTGTGCAGCAGGTAGGGGTAGATGGATGGCGTGGTGGACATCAAACTGAAACTTTGATTAAATGCCTCTTAAATGGCAATTAAACTTCACAAAGAGACAAATTGTTCAGCCATTGTAGCAGCCCCTCCATTTCCTTTGAGCACTGCAATTAAAATCAACAGTACACTCAAAAAATCAAGCCTTTTTTGTTTATATTTTTAGTAAGCATCGATATTTTTTGGAATATTCACAAATGGTAAACTGTGGACTTTATTTTGTGACTCTGTGTATGAATGCAGTTAATACTTAACTCTTGCTGTTTCTCACCTGAGAAATATTTCTAAAATATGTCTTAACTTGTAAAGACACAGAAAGCTCAGCTGCCAAGAACCAAGAGATGTCATCACTCCTGTTTTAGCCTCTTTACACATGTTTTAAGGCACATTTTAAGGTTTTACTGATACTTTGAAGGTCTTTCATGGCCTCTTCCAGCTATATTTCTAACCTCTTGATATCACTGACAATATGCACATTAAGGTCTTTCTGCTGTCTTTTGTCTAAAAACTAAAGCAGACAGAACGTTTGCAGTCGGGGCCCCAAGGCTTGGGAACGATCTGCTGGAGGAAATCAGGTCTATTCAGTCAGTGATCTCTTTTAAGTTACTACTTTTATCAGAGAGCCTTCCCTGATTATAACTGAGTTTTAATTTCCTTTGAAGAAATGTTTCTTTTAGAAATGTTTTCACCTTTTCCAACACTGTTGGTTTTTGTACACAAAATTGCATTTTTATCTATTTTTAATTGTGGTGCACTTTGTAAGTTTGACATTGAAAAGAGCTCTATAGATGAAGATTACCATTATTATTTATACTATTGATTATAATTAGTATGCAACAGGGATGCAGCTTCTATTTGTCGCTGCAAAGTTCCTGTGTGTGGCTGTATTATATTCATAGAAAGGTCATGAGAAAACACAAATGCCTCACTGCGCTGTGCCAAATTAGATTGTGCACCTTCTGTGGTCTCGTTTCACCTCCGTCCACCTTCTGTGTCAGTCCCCCATGGATTGAGAACCCAAGGAGAAATGAGGCAGTCAGGAGCACTGAAGAAACTGGTACGCTACAGTTATTTGTATCTGCATAAACACACACACAACGCACTCAGCAAGGACACAGCAGGACTGCATGTTTTTGTGTGTCTGTGCGATCGAGAGAAAGTGAGAGAGATTTGCCCTCCCACTCATCCTTCTGTCACAGAGTGGTGTCGCACTAAATACCCTCCCTCTAACAATACAGTCACACATCACTCAAAGTGTCCTGCTCGACTCCCTCCCCCACCGAGAGGACAAATACCACCCCTCTCCCCATGTTCAGCGCACACACACACACACACACACACACCTGTCCCTCCTCTCACCTCTATACATCTCCATCTATGTCTCGCCCCTTCTGGTCTCTATTTCCAGCTCAGCAGATCACACATTCCTCTTTTGCTCTTTATTAATCTGTCCCTTGTAATTCACTCTGCATGCTGTGCTTGGCAGTTTCAGAAACAAGCACTTTGCGTCAATCTAAACGCGTTTAAATATAAAGCTTTGTATGCTTTTGGAAAGGTGTCTTCAGCGCTTATATGCGTTACAGGCTCGATAACACACACACACACACACAAGCATGCATAAACAGCAACCAACTTCAGCAGTGAAGTGGAGAGAAAAGAGAGCTGACCCTTGTTTGACAGCTAGAAACAGAATAAGCTCTTTTCCATTTTACGGCTTGTACTTTCTTCTTTTCCTTGAAAGATCACAGCTGTGTGTGTGTGTGTCTGTGTGTGTGTGTGTGTGCGCGCGCACGTGTTTAAAATCACTAAATCATTTCTTCTATGAGCTGAACTCTGTGCTATATTCAAAATAAATCTATTCTCACTACAAGCATAAAACGACAGATTACAATTTAAACGTTGCTTTCAAATATCTGCTCCTTTGTACATGTGTGTGTTTGTTTTTGTACCTAATATGATGCCGTTGGGGAATGCGGGTGGCTGCCAAACCACCCTAACGGATGACAATCGAACTTCTGGAAACACCATCCTGACAGGGGGGCCTGGAACTGGAGAGAAAAATAGAGAAGGGAGTTGGCAGCAGAATGAAAGGATATTAATACACAGTTAAAAAAACAGCAGAGAGCGCTGCTCAAAAGGACTCTTTCAGAACTGTAATGAGAAAGAGAGTACCTCAGCATCTGGCTCTTACATTCTAATATGTTAGCATGATGGCACTAAAGCTCACAGATGTATGTGCATATGCTCGCCACACACATAGACACACACTCACACACACACACGCACACCTACACACACACACAGACAGTATATACTGAGTGAGAGTCTTACACATTTTTAAGAGGCACTTAAAAATAGAAAATGTAATTTTCTTTCAACCTCACACCGACTCTGTCTTGTTCCTGATAAAAGTACATGTTCCACACCAGCAAATACATGTCAATGTGAGGGTGTGCACGTGTGTGTGTATCTGTACAGTAAGTGTGTGTGTGTGTGACAGACAGGATGGAGGTTCATTATACATTGACGGGAATTGACTTCCCTGCTTCTTGTTTTATCCTGAAATGAGAAAAACTTTTCAGACGTGACACTGTTTGATAGTGGAGGTGTGTGTGTGTGTGTGTGTGTGTGAGAGAGACTCTTCTTGTATGTGCGTTAATGAGCAAATGTGAGTCTTTGTATGTGTGTGTGTGTGTGTGTGCACGCCTGTGTGCTTGTGTTTTATCATTGAGTGAAGCCCAGACCGGGTTGCTGCCATTCTGAAGAGTCTGCCATGGTTACCAGATCTGTGCATCTGAAGACATCTGGTAACCATGGCACACGTTATCGCAAATAGCAACATATGTGTGCGCTCTGACAATAGAAGTGTAAGGATGTGAAAAACAGCTACAGACGTTTGAAAAAGGCAAATGTTCTGAGCAAACTATAGGACACAGAGGCCAGTGATCAGACAGAGATCCTACCATCTTCTTTGGTTCTGATCAGAATGGGGTTGCTGGGGGGGCCGTCTCCCATCCGTGTGTACGCCAGCACCTGCAGCACGTACACTCTGTATTTCTGGAGGACACCGAGGAGCATTGACACACTCCCCTCTCCTTCTGCCACCTCAACACTGGGGGGACCTTCAGAGCCTTTCTCGCTGTACAACACCTGCGCACGGTGACAAATACAAACATGTCGCACATTTAATTCACGTACACAATCAACAAAATGTATAACAATGAACATATGCATCCTGCAGTCTACGCCCTCTTGAGTGTTGGTATTGTACCTTTAAAGCTGTTGATATTCTATGTTTATAGGATTCTCAACAAACACCACTAAAAAGATCAAAACCAACTCTCTAAATTCTTCCAGACTTCTGCAGTCGAAAGCTTGTTCGTTCCCCTTCTTAAATGCAAATCGCAAAAGCAAAACTTAGTTACAAAATGCTTACTTAACAGTAAAACACTACAAATAAAATCCCAAATATAAAATAAGATAAAGTAGCTGGAATTAAAACAATAAATGCAATGAGCTAGGAAAAAAAAAATCGACAAATAAAAGTGACTTTTATTGGAAATTTACAAAGATAAGAAAGTTTTAGAGCAAAGGTCTGGCCACCTTTACAGGGTTTTTTCCACTCTGACTGGTGGAAAAACCCTGACATGTATTCCCACTGAGGCATCACAGTGGGGGAGAGCTGCATCCTCAGTGCCCAAACTGTGCCAGACTCTAGAGAGAAATCTCTTTTTGGAAACTCTCAATTCTTTAGTACCTTCTTATTGAATCTCTGTGGTTTGGAGTTGAGTTTCACTCTGGTGTCCCTATTTGTACATTCAGATATCAGCCTTACTTTACTGTCTCCTGATCGTTTTCAGCTGGATCAGAGCTGTTAAGTCGCTGCCGATGTAAAAGCTAAAAGCTAAAAGCTTTCCACTGGCAAATAGATGGGATGTGTTTATTGTGACAAAGTTATGGGACGTAATATGTGCTTCTCACAAAGTTAGCTTCATTAGCTATTCTGGGAAGCTATTTCACGTTTCTGTGCAGGGCAGTGGAAAAACACTTGCAGTGAGCTGGTGTGACTTGACTGATGGCGGCTGTTTGCAGAAAGACTGAGGCAGCGGTCAGGTTCATACAGAGTTGGTAAATCAATATACTTACAGGTCTGAACATGACCATTCAAGGCTTCAAACACAAGCCAGAAAATCTTCAAATCAAATCTAAAACTCACAGGTTTGTTAGCCATGGATCACAAGACTATTAGTGTTGAAGTGTCCTTGGGCAAGACACTGAACCCGAAGTTGCTCCCAGTGGCAGGCAGCACCTTGTATGGCAGCCCTGTCGCCAGCAGTGTATGAATGTGTGTGAATGGGTGAATGAGAAACACACTGTAAAGTGCCTTGAATACCACTAAGATGGAAAGATGCTATATAAGTGCAGATCATTTACTATTTGTATGGATGAGTCAGTCATACTGATGAACTGAGAAATGAAACTGAGCTGTGGTTCTCCTCAGCTGTATGGAGAATTTTAACAATTTAGGCTTTTGGTCTCTCCCATAGCATCATGTCTGACCACAGCAGGCCGCTGTTTGTAGCTTTGACCTGCTCAGCACCACACAGCCCTAGTTAGTGATTACCTGGTGAGCACGGTGGAACATTTAGCAACTAAAAAACTAGTTTTTCCAAAAATGACTGTTACGCTGATGTATAAACGGGCAATTATTTGTTCACATGCTCACCATAACTACTTTATAAAGTATAACTTGTTTCTGCTCAAAAAAAAAACAATAAAAACAATCTGTTACTAGAGGTCATATAATGTTGCACAAATTTTCTAAAACCTTTCTAGTTTTTACTGAATGTCCCTGAAGCAGGTATGAAAAGTGCATTTGTTGCCGACGACTTTCATTTGCTGACTTGTTGGGCTTGTAACTATTTACAGGGTACGTAAACAAATACATGTTCATCATAATGAAGTCAGTGATGGGACATTTGAGATGTGCAGCGATGTGACTCAGTGAAGTGTTTTGGACAACAAGGAAGGACAGTGGCACAGAGGAACGGGCTACATCACCTTACATCTTGAGTCCTTTTGTTGTTTTGTTCAACAATGAAAGTATAGAACATCACCAGACTTAACCTGAAAAAACTAAAGCTAATTGTGAAATTAAAATTATTCTTCACATCAAGGAAAAAATATACATCAGTAAACACTGTACATTCTGACACTCCTTTTTTTTTAGTCTTCATGAACTTGAACATCAATACTAAAGATGTTAAACTATTTGAAGAGAATACTGCCTGAAACCTGAGAGTCTAAAACAGAAATAGTCACAAGGCGTGCACGGCAGGAAGCTGGGGCAACTCTTCAGCATCTACTAGGGAATGGAAGGTGTTAAAGAGCTGCTGCTGGCAGCCACTTCCCATCTATTAACATGGTAGAAATGCTGCTCAGAGTGTTCCTCAGGAGGGCACAAGAAAACACACAGACGTGGAGTGTGATGTGCTTTGGGCATGGTTGATGATATGACCTGGATTTTATACAACAGTAAAAAAAGAAAAACATAGACTGGATGGTACTGGTTTATATCTCACAGCCACAGCCTGTTTTCTTTTGCAGATTTATGTATTTATAACACAACCATGTCCACGCAATTGAGAATAAACTCCCTCCCTTCTAAATCTTTGTTATGCTGTCTTGTGTTTGGGTGGAGATTAAGAGGTGCGCTCAGTATCACTTTTATATTAGCAAAAATATTTTGCACATTCTCTCTTTCGTAAATCCTGATGATAATGCTGAGGGGCATTACTTATATGGCAGTAAAAATGAAAAGCAACACTGCAAAAACACAATTAATGACAACTGGTGCTCGTATTCTCTTCATTTGAAAATCACCTAGGAAGCGGAGTGCATTATAAGAAACCGCTGCAACCACCAGAAACAGGTGCATCCACATTGAGCGTAGAAGATGAGGTGTGACTTTCAGTAAGTGATCAGAAAATGGGTGCACCTTGCACTTCACCATCAACATCATTCATCTCGTTCTTTCTGAGAAACCTGCACATCTGAGTGTGTGAACTACGTCACCATCTGGCATTGCAACAGAACAGGCTTCTCTGCCTTATTCTGGAAATATCGCCTCAGTGGAAGTATAATATGTCTGGACTTAAATGCCAATGTAGAACCTCCGAAGCATATTTAGACGGTAAATGTAGACACAACACATCCCATTTTCGTGCCTAAACTGCAGTGCATGCTCCAAATTACAAATAAACAAAGTACCTTCCAAAAACAACATGCTTTATGGTTTATTGTCCATTTCTCCTAAATGAACAACCCAGCTATTGCTTCTGGACTGCTTTTCTATGAAAGCGTATTTAAAATTAAAACCTTTCTCCTACGTATGCATGCAATTAAATACTCTGCCCCAAACACACTTACTGAAGCTGGGTGAGTTTAAAAGCAGTAATGTAAGAAGAACAAACTGGAGCGGTTACAGAATATTACATCATGTTCATCTTATATCAGATTTTTGAGTGCACGTCTGAGTGCATCAGGGAGTGTGTGAAGGTGCTGGAGGAAGTGATAATGGGTTGAGGGGGTCAAGTGAGAATGCCAGGGTGGAATTCTGCGTCTCTGTGTGCGTTTATTCACCTTATATCCAAGAATGACTCCATTCTTCTGCGCCCGAGGGAGAGCAGACCATGTGAGCAGGATGCTGGAGGAGCTTACTGCCTCAGCACTCACATTCACCGGCGATCCAGATGGAACTAGAGAACACACAAAGAAACACACACTCTGTTCAGTGCTACTTCACTTTCTGGACCAATCTTCGATTTTATCTCAATCATCTCCCCCCTACCCTCCCCTCTCTCCATCAATCTTCCCCTCACTGAAATAGAAGGAGAGTGTAGAGGGCAGAGCGAGGTGGCAGGATGAGAGGAGACACAGGGAGGTAATCAGAGCACTTTATTCCTCATCCATCTGCCTTTCTTATGCCCAGCTAATACAATATTTCACAGACATCTCTGTTGGACATTTGCAAAGAGGAAAGAGGATTAAATGAGGTCTGTGTTTATACCAGATTCGGCGGTGTGTGCCGCGACAGTCTGGCTCCACGGTCCTGGTCCTATAGAGTTGAAGGCTTGTATCTGAACCTGGTACTGGGTCCAGGGATTCAGAGCCTCCGCTGTGGCCTCACTGGTGCCCCCCACTCCCTTCACATCCTCAGTCCTGTCCTCCCCCTGGCCGTCTGTCCTCCACACACGCAGCCGGTAGCCCACGGTCCCCGGGCTGCTGTTGTACTCGGACTCCGGAAGAGGCTGGAAAGCACCAAAGAGTGAGATGGGAGGAGAGGGGGAAAAAAAGAGCAGATTAGAGAGAAATATTTTGCATTTATTATTCTTTTCATGTTGCCAAGGTCATGTCGCTCTCCTCCAAATGACATTTGAGTGCAAAGTTACTTTTAATGACTAAAACTAAACTTATGTCTGCTCAGAAGATGTCTACGCTATTTCCAGGACCATCTCCCAGGCTCATTTTTTGTTATTTTGATTTACAGGTTTTACACAATAGCAGGTGCAAGCATCTTCTAATGTGTGAGTATGTGTTGAGCACTGGTTGTCACGACAACTTGGGACAATTCATTCATTTTGATTTTGAACAATAAAAAGGGCGATTGTTAGATAGAAACACTGGTAAAGCTAATAATAATGATAGTATAGTTAACACACAGGAACATGCAGCTGTATAGAACAATAGAACACAGTTCCTAACAGCCAGTTCACAGTTTATGTATGAGAAATGTATTTATTATGACAGCAGGTCCTTAGAGGAACACAAGTGCATCTGGAAAATCCATAATGTAACGCTCAAACACAATAACAAATACACTCACACAGAACCATTTATAGCAAGATACAAGCAAATCTGATCATAAGATATAGCTAGAAAGATTAGCTATTACTCTAACCGATCCTATTTTATAGAATTAAACATTTATAACCTGACAAAAATATCTGTCACTTTGTCCAAATAATCCCCACCTTCTTAAAACCAATAAGAAAAGCAAGGTCAAAAAAAAAACACAAGCAAGAAATCTGTCAAGTGAATTCAGCAAAACAGCTTTAAGAAAAATGTGAGCATCTAGGACCCCATCACTCATAGTAACAAGTTAAACCCTAAAATAAACACACATATATATAGAGAGCTGAGTCCTGACAACTGACGTTAATTTGACATAAGTCACGTTTAGGTCTCCACAATATGATACAATGACAGACACAAATGCACACTCAGAAGCGAAAAGACCTTTTTTTAAGCGCTCGAGAGTGTGGCTATTTTTGTGATTATGTCAACTCTGAAGTACGTCAAAACACCTTTTACTGTTTTCTCCCCCTTTGACATCCCATCTCCTGATCCTTCTCTTTCTATCTCCCTCTATTTCTCTGTCTTAGTCACCCTCTGTCATTGCCTCTTACTCACTTCCATTCTCATTTCCTGTGACCCTCTCTCCCTCTCTCTTGTCCACACTTTTTCTCTGTCATCTCATCCTCTCCACTCTGCCCGTGACCCACCATGTGATTATGCATTACTTCCACAGCCACCTATTACTCATTACCCTAAAATCATGTTAGCAGAAAGTTCAGGCTGTTCACAGTATATAATTCCACCGAGGACTTCAACCAGCATTGTACAGTGGTTGCTCTGTGCTGTGCAACAGATAAGAAAGTGAGACACCCAGTCATTTTAAATACCCTAGTGATTTAGCTCAGCTTAGCATTTAGGAGCCATAATACAGAATGTCACATTAGCTTTATTACCCTTAATATGCAGCTTAGAATAATAGCCTTAGCTAAAACCATTGTGATGGTTCCATTACAGCAGAAAACCTAGCATCGCTGAGTCTGGGTGCTAACACGCAGGTACAATCCCATTAGCATGCTGCACAGGTAGCCTATAGCGCCTCAGTGTCTGTGTCTGATTTGACAGGCTCTTTTTCTCATTCCAGCTCTTAAATGGAAAATACTCTGCTCTCCATTTATGTTATAATAGAAGAGGGGAAGGGGGAGTAAAAGAGGAGACAGAGGGAAAAAGAGGGATGAAGAGCAGGAACAAGAGCAACAACAACAAAAAAAAGAAAAAGAATAGACAGTGAGGAGAAAATTACATTGTAGTTTGTGCTGCTAGTGGTTCAGGGAAAAGTGACAGATTAGTGTTAGCACTGATAACCAGGAGAGACACTGATTATCGGCTGTCAGCCACTCAACCTGTTTAGCCCGGTTGCTGGGGAGTGCACCAGCACATGCATATGCACACAAGCACTGATATTAAATATTAGAGAAAATACACACAGAGGCAGCGCAAAGAAACAAAGGAAATCCCAGTCAAATTAGCACTGTTTGAAGAGGATAAAAAGAAGCGAGTACATCATATGAAACATGACTTAAATATTACTTAAATGTCAAATGATTCAAAACCGTATTCGCTCTCACTAATTGCATTATTTCTAAGTTGAACACTTGGGTATTTGCTCCTGTTTAACATTAAAAACTGACAATTTAGATTTACTATATTGAAAATAACACCCCACAGGAGGATCGCAAGGCAACAAAATTCAGTATACTTTTCATTACTGAGATTGAAATCTTTCATTTTTTTCAGTTCCTTGTACGCCCACCTTTATTTTTAATGACGGACTCAGCAGACTTTTATTGGATCCAAGTCAGGTGGTTTACATGGCAAGGGAAAGTTTTCATTTTTTCTTCTTTAGAAACTCTTTGGAAACATTTGTGTGATATTGACAGTGTTGTTTGAATTGCTATAATACTGGAATATTCCTCTTCTGTCAAGCCACTGCAGACTGGGAGTCTTCATGTCAGACAGTATTTTGGTAGATCTTCTGGCGTCCATGGTGCCATCTATAAACGTCATCTTCCCAACGCCTTTCACACTCATGCAGCCTCTTCTCATCACATTCACACTCCTGTGCGTCACTTTTGGGACTATGCATTCATTCACTGTGGTAGCAAAATGTTGGACCGCATCTGAGCTAAAATACAGATCTTGGTCTCTCGTGTATTCCAGCTAAGTTTCATCTGGCAGTTTCGTGCCAAAGAGAAAGCAAAGGATATTTTGTTTAGAAGCCATCTCGAGGTAGATGTTATACACTGTCCCTCACACTGTCTGAGCAGTTACAGAAACTCTGATTTCCATTGATAATGCTTGTGCCAAGTCTGAAGCACTTGCTCATTTGATTTTTAGAAGCCAAGTGTGAATGAAGCACACTGTCTGTGGCGTCATTTCAGAGGGATGGCAACTGCAGCTTAGATTAGTCTCGCAATCAGATTTTTCAGCTCCTCTGGTGATTCTTTTCAGTGTGGAGCCATGATGCAGTCATGCAAATAGACACAGCCCATAGGTCCAAAACTGGGAATGTTTTGGTGTTGACAGGCCACTTTTTTTTACTGTGTCCATGTAATTAGGCTAACTGGAAACGACAGACGTGCTTAGTTTCTTTTCAGTGATCACAAGTTTTTAAAGTTGTGTGTCACTGATCACAGGTGTATTTGCTTTTGTTGCCTTGAGATTCAACTTTGGCATCTATATTTTTGATATCGTCTTTACAAACAAGTTGCTTTTGATTGTTCATAAGGAGAAATACTCCACTTTTTAACTTTGAATAAATGCAATTGTGGGTGATGACATTTGAAATCAGTTGACATTTAAGCAATATCACACAGTAGTGTACTGAAATTTGTAGTACACTGTAGACTGTGTGTGTGTGTGTGTGTGTCTTCTTTTTTCCGTACCTTCCAGTTGAAACGCAGGCTGGTCTGTGTGGCTGACAGAAGGGTGAGGTTGGAGGGGTGCGTGTCGGGGGCAGCCTGCAGGGTTTGAATCAGCCTAGAGGGGGCGCTCATGGGGCTGGAACCCACAATGTTCACCTGCTGCATCCTGAACCTGATGACAACAGAAAGAAACGTTAAAGGAGCACTCTCGTCAAGAAAAGCTGTTCCAAGAACCTCTTTAAAAAAATCAAATGAAAATCAAGTGTTTTATCCTGTTAACATGCCATTATGGTGCTTTTTTATCCTCTAGAAGACAAATCTTGGGTGAAATAAGCAGTCAGCACTATGGCTAAGCATTTCCACCTTGAAACTACAGTCTGCTGAGTCTTAAAAGCAGACGTCCATTGTTTCATATGTAACAAACTTAAGGGTACAGTTCTGTCAACTTGAAGGGTGGGGTTTTCTGTACGACTATTCTTAGGGAGTCAGTTTCCAGGACAAACATGTTTGGTCACATTACTCCAATATTACAAACTGCTATTGTGTAGCTTTACAGTGTTTCAACAGAGCTGTAGGTGAGCTGGTGTGCTCAGCTGGAACGAGTGGTGGAGATGTGGGTGAAAAGGGAAGTGGAGACTTAATAGATTTGTGCACTCTGGAGGAAGCAGTGGTGTGGAGTTACATCTAAGCCATTTGAAAGCAGGAACAGAGTGTTTTAATAGGTTTAAAAAAACTCCCAAATATGTAATTTTGATACATAGAGATGAGTTTTTAGGGTTTAATCAATGATCAGAGAGGAATTTTAATCTCTTTTGGGGCTCCGAAATCTGAAAGATAATTCTTATAGCACCATATCGATCAGGGGTTCTGAAAGGGTTTGGAGACTTCACAGTTTATAAGAAAAAGCCTGCAGGTGTGCACTGGTTTAATACACTGGTTCAAATGTTTGCAAATCTAATGACAGTCCCATCAGCCTCAGTTGGACTCTGTGTTTAGAACTCATTAGCAGATGATGGATCGCTAACACGCTCAACTAAAATGTGAGCACAGTAGAAATTACACCTGCTTGACGTAAGCATCTTATCACTGTCACTGTGAGAATGTTAGCGAACTGATGGTGGCATTCAGTTTAAAGCTGACACGCAGCCTCTGAGAGCTGCTAGCATGTTTGTAACAAGTACACACAACTTGGCATGACCAGCAAATTATTTTGCAATTTTGGTGACCACAAGTGATAGAAGTCTATCCCAACTGACTCAGGGTGAAGGCAGGGGACACCCTGGACAGGTCACCAGTCTATCACAGGGCTACACTTAGAGACAGACAACCAAGCACACGCACATCCACACCTACGGACAATTTAGAATCACCAATTAACCTCAACATGTTTTTGGACTGTGTGGGAGGAAGAACCCGGAGAGAACCCACGCTGCACGGGGAGAACATGCAAACTCCCCGCAGAAAGATCCCGGGTGTCCTCACCGGGACGCGAACTGGCGACCATTTTGCTGCGAGGCAACGGTGCTAACTACCGAGCCACCTTACAGCCCACAGATGAACATATGTTGCAAAACTATGTTGTTCGACATGGAATGAATAGGTATCGGACTGTTGCTGCAAGAATAGTGGTGCTGCTGGCTATGGCTGTGCACACAATTAATAAAAACGCTAATTAATACATCAGGCTCAGTGGTTGCTGCATATTTAAATAGACTCCTGTATATTTCTTAGACTTATTTATATAAAAATACAAAATATTAGTCCTTATTAATCCAATAGGGGAGAAAAATAAGTCTACAGGGTCAGTTATGAATAAATTCTGTTGTATTGTCTGCAGAATTCAGTCATTAATGAAGATGTTCATGCTGTGCCAGGTGTGCATAAAGTATGCAAGGTTCTGGAGAAGCAGTGTTATCCTTCATCATCCAGCTGGTCTGTGCAGAACAACACGTAAAAAATAACGCAAAAATAGTGCTTCTGTTGCCACAACATGCTTTAATTTATGTTTATCCTTTCTTTAGCTCGAGCTGTTGTGAGAACTGACAGCGTTTTGGCGGTGAACTCTTGTCGTCACTTTTTATTAAAAATCCAACTTGGATTCTGTGAGACATTTAGATCCTGACCGACCCTGTTGCATGTCAGGCGACAGAAGATTAATGAAGTCGCTGCTGTCTCATCGCAAATTACACACAGCCCCCTATCAGAACAGAAACTACAGATGATTAGAGACGTTTGATCAACTGCATGGAGAAGATCTGACATTCAACAAGCTTTTGTCACCAGTACTTACATTTCTTTAGAAATCTGCGTTACTGTATCGCTCTGATGTGGATTATATTTGTAAGAATCTTCCTCGATTACGCTGAAAATTGTAATTTGATGCACATATTGATCAGCTGCAGATGAATGCTTGGCAAATGCAAAAAGGCCACACTTAACATGATGTTGGAGTAGTTATGAATGTGCACCTCTGCCAGAAAAAGCCAAGAAAACTTCTCTGTGTCTACAATAAGACTTGGGTCTGAGCAGATTTTTAATGCAGATGCAATTTCATGCCAAAACGTGCACACAAATTAAACTGTGCTGCCTAATCAGCATACCCACAGTTTCAGCTGTGCCTCCTTTCCCACCTCACATTAGTTTGATGCCAGGAAATTACCAAACAGACGCAAAAAAAAAAAAAAAAAAAAAAGTAGACTTGGGGAAAATTGCAGAAAAGCTCAGGTGACCCAACAGCTGAGTGGTCGGAGCTTAAAAATGCTCTCAGCAGCTGAGTCTCCCGCTGAACTCCTAACTGCACCTTTGCTGCATGTCACTCTCCTGCTTTCTTTCACCTATTTTCTGTCAATCTCTACTGACAGCAACTCTCCAGTAAAGGTAAAATGCCACAAAAAATCTCTCTAACGGGAATAAAGCCTGCACTCGTCATAGCACTTGATTTGTGCCCCGTTAAACCCACCAGAAAGAAAATAAGAAGAGAGTTCATTATAGAAGTGCCTAAGTTGGACATGGGGAGTTGTCAAGTGGAACGGTGGATGTTCCTCACGCCAGTATTTCATTTTATATATTGTATATAATATTTCCGACTGATTACACAGTGTGTCTGTCTAAATTTAAAATTAAGCAATGGAGTGACAAGACTTATATCAGCATACATTTTCTGATGTACTCGGAGGCCTGAATGCTGTCACGGTTGGTTAGCAACCTTGAAAATATTGTAGGAAAAAAACTGCAAACATATTGTCTTGCCTCACAGGTAAAATGGGTCCATAGACAAATAGACTTCAAAGCCTTGAAGAGTGAAAAAGACTATTTCGATTATTTGTGCTTATGTCTTTGTGCCATTTGTTTCACCACTAAAAAATAGAATGGGTTTGGCAGTATCATTTTCAGGTGAAACTGCTAGCAGAGGTTGTTTATTTGTCTCAGGGAACCCAAGATTCAGTCAGTAAAAGAGATATAACTATGCAGACATGTAGACACGCACAAAGGCATGAGGGAGTGTTACTTTTGTGACTTGTAAATGCAACTATGCCTCAGCATGGCTGTAAGTGATAAAATGTGCGAGCGCGCAAAGTGTGTGCGAGAGACTACATCTATGAGTTGTCGCCCCTGTATTGGGAGATAGAGAGCAGGGTGTAAAGAGGGACTTAAAGCAGGGGATAAGAAATACAGACAAGTGCATCACTTCATCTAACGTCCCAATGGTGTCGCCTGTGACAACATAATCCCTGCGAGTGTTCGATGTGTGCATACACACACCGCAATCCCATTACAGATGAAGGCACAGATACAGAGAGCAAGAAGCAGACATAGACAGATAACCTGATAAATGCAGAAGATAGACAGACGGATAGATAGAGAAGAAGAGGGAGAGAGAGAGAGAGAGGAGGAAGAGATGCTGCTGTTCACAGTGGCAATAGATCACGCTCACAAAATGCAAGCTCCCCACAGCCCTTGAGGAAGGATTACAGACACTCCTCTCTCCTCCTCTTCCCTCTTCTCCTTGTTTCTCATCCCTTTGTATCCTCTTCCCTTTAATGCTCTCTGCTGTCCTTCCCGCTTTCTCATCACCTTTCTTCTCCCCTGCCCTCATCGCTCTCCTTCCCTCTCCCCCTCTCTTTCCCTCTAGCTAGTTGGGGGAGGGTAATAAGGATCTGCATGCAGCAGCTGTGAAGGTGCTGACAAACAGAAAAGTCTCAGATGGAACTGTCTCTCTGTGTGTCTGTGTGATTTATCTAACTTCACCTGAGCCTTGCAATACTGCAGAGACTGGCGGAGGGTGAGATGTGTGCGAGCGAGCCGGCGTGTGTGTGTGTGTGTGTGTGTGTGTGTGTGTGCTTGTGCAGCTGGCAGCGCTTGAGTACGTTCTTGTGCAGGCTGTGCTTCTTTTGCTGCTCACCTGTACTGAGTGAACGGAGTGAGGTCGGGGATCTCAAGTGTGTCTGCATCCGGCTGGTTGTCTTTCTGGTAGACAACTCTCCACACCTCCTCCTTTCCATCCTCCTTTACCACCTGTTTAAGAGGGAGTATATTACGAACCACTTTACCTCGCGCTGAACATAAAAGTGCACTTGCAACACAGAGACACACACACACCTGTCCTTCTACTATCCATCGCGATATGGTGGTCTTGCCATCAGGACCGGGACGGAACCTAAGAGTTGCTGTTCGAGGGCTGATGTTTGAGATGACCAAGTTAGAAGGAGCACCAGGGAGTTCTGCCAAGAGAAAAGAGAACGTTTTACTCAAAGCAACAAAAAATCAAGAGAATTAGCCATTATGCAGCTAGTGCCTGCAGGTCATTTCACATCAACACATTTAATATATTCTCACAGATACATAAAATGTTTACGAACCAAAAACCCACGGGATTATTGCGCTCATAATAATGTTATTTATGAAAATAGCAGTTGGTGCACCACATGTCTGATGTTTTAAAAGGTACTTTCAAGTTCTCTGACATTAATGAAACACCTCTGCTTGCTTGTGCTTCCACACCCACATGCAACACACACGCTATTTACAGAGACCGGCTTTTTGTTCTGCGCAAAAAGGAAAGTAACATCACAGCAAATTATTCCAAGACGACTGATCAAAAGAAACGAGCAAACACTAATAACACTTTAATACAGAGACTTTTCCATGAAGGGATAAAAATATGTACAGTGCCAGAATTGACAAAAATGTCATCAGAGCTACAGCGTGGCTTATCTCTAATAACGCTGATAATAGAAATAGAAAACGAGGGGAATCATGTTGCCAATAATGACATGAGTACAAAAAAGCCTTAAAATAGGAATGAGCCAAGAAATTGCCTTCAGTCCTTTAAAAAAAAAAAAAAAAAAGTGTCATTGTGTCCATGCTTAGCCATAAAAGAAAAGAAAAGACCGGCCAGAGAAAAAGAAAAGTTAATTTCAACTTAAGCACAAGCACTTATGCCACAGCTGTATATTTCTCTCTGTCAGAGTAATTTATGTCAGATTTCCAAGGTCGACAACACAATACAGACAGAGATAAATCTGTACACCAGTGGAGCTGAATTAAATGAACAGTTCACTATATTCCAATGAGGGCCTATAAATGTCTGTGTAGGCTGCACACCTGTGAAATTATGTTTGACCTATTCCTATTCTGATATTGTTCCATCTCCATGGCAATAATGAGTGGCAGGAAACAGGCAGTGTGGCTGACCAGCTGTGGCAGCCTGAATGGCCCCGCCTCGCTGGAGGGGAATGAGAAACTGAAACATATGGGGACCACCTGATCGCTTAGACCAAATCCCTGTTGCACGTACAATAACGAGGAAATCGGTGGACGATAGACAGACCTCATCTAGGCACAGCTGACAATGTAGCTGATACACAGGATATTATCATACTTAAAGTCTAAAGTATTTCCATCTTGCAGTTTCTTTCCTCCTGCCAAAAAGAAAAAATCTATGATTAAAATGTAAAAGGACCTACTTTAAAAGCTATTTTTTTGTGAGGATAACTTGTTCAGGAAAGATAATTAGACAATAACTGTCATCCCCAACTGGCAAACTGTGCACACTTGAAAGCCAAGCGCGACAGTATCAATAACTGGAAGAAAGAATAATTGGAAATCAACTAATTCAGCTAACAGTACAAAGACAATTCTCTGACAATAGCATCATTGATGTAACCCAAGTGAGTTTGTTGGCATGTGCGGCTAAACACCATCGACTAAAAGTTTGAATAGCTGCTTCTGTCACATTCAAACTGAGTTCTGCTCTGACTTTGGTCGACAACAACCAGAAAACAACTATTATTTTCTCCCGGTAGAGCTTTTTTCTTTTCCGGTAGAGCTTTTTTCTTTTTCTTTTTTTTTTTTTTTCCTTAACCTGGAATAAATCATAGGGGAATAATAATACGTTTTGTATGCACAATTCAACCAGAACTAAATATTCCTATGAAAGCTTTTTACAACTCAACCTTTCAAATGCCACACACAATTTATAGCTGGCTCTGAACAGACTTCTTCACTGACAGCTGTTGAATTGAATTGGCATTGGCCTGGCAGGCAGCGCACATGACAACAGCTCTGGAGACGCAGACTGAAATCCTGTTCTGTTTTTTTTTTTTTTTTTTTAAATCATGAGCTAACGGTTGAAATGTGGCAGCTTGTTTCTGTTAATGAAATTGACACAATCAAAAATCATCCCACTCCGCTTTGCTCTAAATCGTCTCACTCCATCACAACAAGAGCGAGCACTTCCGACCCACTTTTCAAACACTCTTCTCTGCTGTGTTTGGTTTATATACTTGGTATCTCTGGATGGTGTAAGTGCTCTGGTGTAATCTGCTGTAATCCATCCAATTCTGCCGCAGAATTACAAGTACCATATTTGCTGAACATGACAGAATACATATCTGTAAAGCCGACGTGTTTAACCAAACGGCGTGTGCAGTAACACATCAGTCCACCGAAGCACATCAGGCAGAGTTTTTAGAATACCTGAGTGGATTTGGCATTATTGTAACTTGACAACATAACATGACCGTGCCCAGTTATTATGCAAACAAGGCATCACTTAGTAACAGTAAGAATGAGGCACATGTGTGCATCACATGACAAATTAGAGCTATCAGCTCCCACTGCTCTGTAAATGCATGCAGCAAACTTGTAAGGGTTATAATGTGGAAATGTTGGTATCAGCTGCCTTGCTCAGATGAATGACAAAATTCTCTCAACTCCATGAATACATGAATAAATAAACAAGACAAGAATCTATGCTCAGTGGATCTCTCTCTTTCTTTCTTTCTCTCTCTCTTTCTCTCACTCTGTCTCTGCTCATTCTTTAGTTCTTTTTCCTAATCTTCAGTCCTCCATCTTTCCTTCAGTCTTTTGCTTTCATGAATTAATGAAAAACCTCTGAATCTAAGAACTGTCTGTATCCATCTTGCTTTCACTTTTTCTGCTTTTATTCATAAATTAGTAATCAGAAAATGTTAGGACAAAAATCGTGCTGTATGAGCTGGGTTTTTCCTCCATTCTCCTCTGTTTCCTCTCCGTCCATTTCTGAAAGACTTTGGTCTTCTGTTCTTTGGAGATTGCATTTTCTTGTGTTGTCTGTTCTTCCCTCATTATGTCTCTCTATCTTCTCTCCCTTCTTCAGTCCTGCTCTTTGATTGTCTCTTGCCCTCTCTCTTCCATGGCTGCATTCCCTCCACTTTGCCATTTGCAGTTAATCAGCACTAATAATGATTGCAACTTGGCCTTAGTCCAGTCACACAAACTCATCATGTGCACAAAAGTGTTTTGTGCACATGGTATATACACACACAAATACAACTTAGGCTACAACACTCCCTGAGATTCTGTAAATGACCAACGCGCATGTGTGTGTGTGTGACTGCATGTGGATGTGTGTGTTGGCTGTGTGGGTGATGATTCATGGATGCACAGTAACAGCCACTTATCAGCCCGAGGAAAGACAATGGCATCGTGAAAGCTCATCAGTCATATTTACTCTGCACACACACACAAACGCGCACCGCCGCATACACACAGGCGGAAAACTGTTTTTAACATCCACCGTCACCGTGTGTTCCTGTTTATTTATTGTACCTGGTGGGACTCCAGTGGAGATAGTGGAGGATGTGACCACGCCCCGTCCTGCCGCGGTGAGCGCAGCAACCTGTAGTGTGTACACGGTGGTGGAGGTGAGGCCGGTCAGCTGGTACTGCAGGGTGGAGTTAGACAGGGAACGTTCCTCATGACTCGACTCTACCGTAGACACTTCCCACCTCAGCACGTAGCCTGCAGGGTGTGGAGGACACGCTGGGTTAATAAAGGTGCATACAGACATGAGCCGACATGTGTACACACAAACACACATGCACAGGCACACACACTTACATATAATGGGAGGCAGAGAGCCAAAAAGGAGGAAAGAGTATGGGAAGGGTAACTACAGTCAAAATCCCTGTCTGTCCCTTTGCATCTTTGCAATCATGCATCACACTCCACTACCTTCAAATGTGTGTACGTGTGAGCAAGGCCACTTGTGTGTAAAGCCCTGGAGAGAGTGAATGGTCCCTCATCTGTCTCCCTGCTCACCAGGTGCTGGATGAAAAGCAGGTTGAGGAGAAAAGAGTAAATGTGCAAGGTGACCTTGATTGAATACCCATTTTCCCACTCCTCTGAGTGTGTAAGCTGACTGTAAAGTCACTGCTGCCTTGTGCTGCTAGACTGCGGCCTCGTTGTATAGGTGCCTGATGAATGTTGGACATGATTCAGCCACAACAACACAAAGACGCACAGCAGCATCAACGTAGAGTAATCGCTTAATCCACAGCATCTTGCCGTGTTCACCAGCAACATTGTCTAACAGAACCACAGAGCAGCTGAGGCAAAATGAATTGGGGGGAGAAAGTGCCTTGAGCTCTGCGATGTGCCACACAAACAAGACCCTGGGTGATGGGAGGCGTAGGATGAGGGCATGTTCGAGATTATGTGAGAAGACAAGCTGCAGAGGGAAGGGATTAGCTGATGATGAATCAGTGTACACAAACACAGTGTCAGAGGCAGGAGGGTGTCTGTGGAAGTCAGAGAGAGCAGTAAGAAACAGAGCTGAGAACTCAGACAGAAACAGTAGAAGTTTGAGGGTTCCCTCAAGGAGATGCTTTTACATTTTTACTTGAATTAGTCATTCTTCAGACCTAGAGAGAATACATTTGAATTGGAAATGATGGACATGTAATCTCTCATCATTGTGTGCATTGCTTTCTGGCAAGAATACACAACTCAAACTTAATTTGAGCTTGTCTCATCACAACTGTTAATGGGACTGAAAATAACATGGCGGAATGAAAGTTTCTTGATTATGGAGCAAATGACGAGTGACTATTTAGAGTTTTGTTATGCTGTTGTAGTTTTACTGTCTACTTGTAACGCTCTAACCAGTTATGATGCCGTTCTTGTCTTCAGGTTCTGCCCAGCTGACTTTTAGTGATGTGTCCAAGATTTCAGTGAAGCTCAGGTGGCGAACGGGTCCAGGTGCTGAAAAAAAAGAAAGACAAACACACATTCATTCGGTACTTCAGATCATTTTTCCTATTTTTTAACTTTATCAGTGATCAGATTTTAGTGACTCACCCCTGCGCATAAACACACATCTCTTGCCTGTGCAGCCTATTACCTAATGCTCATCCACTTCACACATCACCTCCTAATCATATCTGCATTGACCAGCGTACACACACACACACACACACCTACACACACACACCTACACACACACACACACACAGGTGCACGCAAGCCTGTCATTTCTCATTTCATCCATGGCTCTCTAACCTCTCTCCCTGCAGAGCGATTAAGCTATTCATCTGAGACATTCAATAACACTCACACACAATCACACACACACACACACACATGCAAAAAGCTATCATCAAGCAAGAATTACACCCACCGTTAACCCTGCAACACGCCCAGCAACCAATCAATACCTGTCCACCGCTGTGTGTATGTATGTGGGAGCTCGTGCGTTCGCGTGTGCACACACATGCCTTCTAATATCCCTTTCCCACTCAATAATTGCTGGTTGGTAATAATTGCTTGTCTGTCTGCCTATAGGCTATTGTGTTTATTTGATGGTGCGACTGTGTGCACGTGTACTTGTAACTGGGAGTGGCAGCTATTATGTTTATCCATGGAACAGTAGGCTATAAATACCAGTAAGCCTCAAAACATATGAATCAATTCTCTTTAAAAAGACACAGTCAAGAAAAAATGAGAGCGAGGAGGCAGCGGGGAAACTGAGAACAAAGAAATTAAAAAGAAGTGAAATACAAGTAAGAGAAAACAGGGGGTGTTTGTGTATTGTGTGCACTGAGTATTGTGTACACAGCTGTGTATCACACTGATAAAAACAGCTGGACTGAACACAGGGAGAGCCAATACATTTTCATTATTATTCACAGGGGAGGCTGACAGAGTGTTCTTTGTGTTGTGCGCTGGCTTTATTCACACTGATGTGTGTGTCTGTGTGTGTCTGTGTGTGTGTGTGTAAACTCACTGTCCTCATGTGTCTGCAGCAGGGTGGGTGGGCTGCGGGGGCCATCTCCAGGTGTGGTGAAGCAGAGGGTGGAGCCAAAGTACCAGGTGAATTTCTTGAGTCCGCTGACTAATCCCGTGTGGCGTGAACCGGGGTAGTCTGGAGTGATGGTTACTATGGTCACGTCTTCTGGAGACTGCTCCGGCCACACCAGCAGCTGTGTTCAATTAGAAAAACGGTCATTGTTGATATCAATATCTAATGAATCTTCACCAAGTCTGTTGACCATCAGAGTTATTTTATTTATTGTACATTTCCACTATTTTTTTTTTGTTTAATCATTTATTTTGGCTCAACAGCTTCAGGCTACTGGATCCAGTCTTATTATCCAGACTGCATTTATGAAGCAAAACTTATTTGTACCACAGTATGGGATGTGGTTAATCTTTTCAAATTAGGCTGATACCCAAGAGTTTTTGTGATTAAAGTTTAAAGCTGCCAAATGCGATTTAGAAATTTGTCAAAATGGCAAAACAATATTCATGTTTTTATTCCCTGGAAAAGTTATTTGC
The DNA here is from genome assembly GCF_000690725.1 of Stegastes partitus. Classification (NCBI taxonomy): domain Eukaryota; kingdom Metazoa; phylum Chordata; class Actinopteri; family Pomacentridae; genus Stegastes; species Stegastes partitus. The sequence continues at coordinate 152,642 of NW_007578325.1, forward strand.
ATTCCAAATTAGCATTTATTTACGTATCGACGTAGCACTTAACATAAATCCCTGTCGGCAGGCCATTGTCAGTCATAACAGCATCTAAGAAAAGTTTGATTATCAGTCCAACTAAACGCCTAATGAAAGGTTAATTTCACTCTATAGCAAGACTGCATCTATATTCAGAACCACAGCAGTTTGCGTTTGCGTTATTGCTTTAGCCACAAAAACACACAGGGAAAAGCACACACTTACATATTCATAATGAGAGATAAGCCTCGGGGAGCACTCGGATAGGGTACCCGTATTTATAGATCCTAATAAATAAATAAATAACTGTCTAAAATGTAAACTCAGAGCCAACTTTTAATCTGAATTAAACTGAGCAACGGTTTAGTGGTGCATAAAAAAAGACCTTGTTTATACAAAAGTTGCATGATGATGGAATTTAAAATGCTTCTTTAATGGTATCATGCATTGAGACATTTACATATGTTAAAGCTACACTGAGAGCAGGGGTGAAAAGTAAAGCTTCCATTTGTATCTGCATTCGATAACTCCGAGAACTCTGACCCGTGATCTTACTGCTGCGTTTTCTCGCTGCTTTGTGTGTGCTGAGACCTGCTGTCTCAAAGCTTCACGCTATTCCAAGTTACAGCATTTCTTCTTTCAGCAGCACTGTTAATTGGGCAATATGCTTGTTTCTGTAGGCAGTATCCCTAATGCCATGTATTGTGCGACCCACACCGGTGTAATTTTCTCCACCCTGCTATTATTGTATATGGATTTCATGTGCACTGCTCATTCTGTGAAAGCGTTTCATGCTAGTTAACCATGCTGGTTTTTCGGGGGTTGTGGGCTTTTGTTACAACATCGTTCACTTTAAATGGAGCTGTGGGATAAGCGTTGGAAAAACACATTTGCACTGCATGGTGTTGCCGAACACATTAAATAAACAGAAATATTTACAATTAACGCTGTGAATCATCCGCTGCACACGCGGTTTCGTATGTACAGCACATCTGCAAGGGGATCACGACTCAAAAGACTCCAATTGTGAAAAAGCTTGTGATACGCATACGACAGTTGAGTGGCTGCTTTCCCCTGCGCCTGAAGGGTGCACCACTGCACCCGGTCCGTCATGGTAAAATAAGGTTTTCTATTATAATTTATTATCAGCACAGTGCAGTTTGGGTGCAGTAAAAGAGTGCTGATGTGGCATCCTCAAGCGTCCCATGTTAGTGCATTTTCAAAGAGTGCTGGAACGACTGGGTCTGCTGGGGATATAGTCGAGTGTGTACTTTAAACTGGATTGCTGAAGACCACGTACAGTAAACTGTAGAGCACTGTGCCCAAAACAGACTGCGCGATTGATACGCAGACTGACTGATAAGATTGGTGGCTAGATAGGTGAGTAGGTAGGAAACGTTATCAGTCCTGCAGCAGAGGGAAGACGTTTTCAAGGGCGTATAAATAGAACATGTGAAACTCGTCAGAAGGGATTCTGGTTCTTTTCCTGGCAATGAGTTTTGAGCTATATTATTAAGGGTATTGTATATAGTCAGTGATCTGGGGAGGGGGGGATGAAATGAGATGAGGCTTTGCTTCATATCCTCTTTTAATTAATATCATTATCTACTGCCCTTATCAGCACAACACACCCAAAGATGCACACCCACATGTGCAGCAGCACTGAGAGGCTTCATGGATTCGGAGCGGCAGAGCCTGGTGTAGGGAGACCACATCAGAGAGCCACATCAAAAAGCTGGAAAGCTATATAGTATTTATCAACCAACAAAGACACTAATATTCACACTGTGAAACAGAGTCACATGCACGGACCCGGTGACGCACGGCGAGAATGTGATGTGTTTTCTTTGTCATGTTAATCACTTCCTCGGGGGTTGGTTGCCACAACGAAGTGAAGAATGAATCACATGCCAGAACTACTACATATAGATCATTCACACTGTTCAATTCTTTGCTCTCTGCCGGCTTCTTTATTATTATTTCTATCTCTATTCTCCATCAGTCATTTTTTCTTCCTGGAACTGACCCCACACTTGGCTTGGTGAAGTGTGTGAATAAACAAAAACAAGGCAGTACATCCTGGGAAATGACTTTGGGCTGAAAGTCCTTGGAGAGGTTAACGCTTATTTTGCAGAATTTACTCACATGCCTACACTAGTATATATTCATTTTTACCGTACAGCCACCTATTCCTGTTTAACCGTTTAACACTGATGAATAAAAATAAATTCATTTATCCTCAGTGCTTTATATATATATATATATATAGTCTTCTTCTGCTCTTTTCTGATCTTTATAGTACAGTTTGTGTTACAAGCAGTGTTAGAACTTGCTCCCGCATTGCACAGCTTACCTTGTATCCCTGGTTGATGCCATTAATGAATTGCTGAGGTGGAGGGTTCCATGTGAAGCGGATGGTAGTCGAGTTAATAGCTACAACTTCCACTTCCTGCGGAGGTGCCGTGGGAACTAAATGCAGACAGACATACACAACAATATTTATCTGCCACGGGTTCACCAGGAGGAAGAGTGAGTTAAGATACAACGAGAAAAAAAGACAAATGCAGTAGCAGACCTAAAGGCCGGAGGTGCAGAAATGTTCAGTTTTGTGCCTTTTTCAACAAGCAGCGGTTGTAAATATCTCATACTGCACCGTAGCCCAATGTTTTATGTGGAGATTAAGTTCTTTTTTAAATTAAAAATATATGCTAAGCTTGCAAAAACTAAATGCCAAACCAACCCCTCCGTTCCTTTGCTGCCAAATCACCTAATTTCTCAAAAAAAGGAAAGAAAAATCTAATCTAATCTGTTGCATTTTGCAATTATGTATTTTGCATACTACTACCTGAGGAATGACTGAATGAGATTAGGATACTGATCCATCAGCGGCTGAATCTGAACGACGACGGCTCACTGGATTTGTGGCCTCAGTCCTGAGCCACATAACTCTCCCTGTACTAACCCAGCAGCCATTCCAACCTTTATTACCCACATGATGTAGCTGCACAGTTTGGTGAGATTTACTGATTAAAAATACAAAGTATCTGATACAAGAATTATGACATTTGACCTCATACCAAGCACTTCAACACCTGAATTAGTGTCTTTTATTAGAAACACTGTTCTCTCTCTCCTAAACACCCACTTCTTTTAATGCCACACCTCCACTGTGTAACGTTGGCTTCCTGATAAAGCTGTCAAGCCTAAAATAAGATAATGCCAATGACATCACTAAGACTTTAACAATGTTGTATTCTTGAAGCTCTGGAAATTTCCTTGAAGTGGGTAAACTAATGTTCATGTGTTAAATCCGTAGAGGACACTTACATGTATTCTATACACTATAAAAGCATTTAATTCTTTATTTATTTTATAATTACGGTGCACCAGCATTTGTAGTATGCATCACTCATACTTTAATGTAGAAAATAACATGCACACATCTATATGGATAACAGTATTTAATGAACCAGGACCTTCTGTGTGTGTTTAAATGTGAATATTAGTTCAAAGACTCAACAATGAAAAGTTCAATAACAAGACTGTACAGTCAAACTACAGCAGAATAGCAATAATTTGCAAAGTCTGTTTGAAGCGTGTAGGAACTTGGCCCAGGCATTCATCATCCACCAAAGAGTGAGCCAGAGAAGACAGAGTGCGAAGAGAAATGAAGAGAAGCTGTCGAATATACTGTGTATGTTGGAGCGGTTTTCCTGTGAAATGTAGGTTATTTGTTCGATATGAAAAAATAAAGGCTGGCAGGAGGTAAATATTGTAAACAAGTGCTGAACATGTTTGGTTCTCGCAAGCTGAACACATTTTCCTTCATCCATTCCAAGGCTGGAGCACTGTCTCTTCTGTTTATTTTCCTTATTTTTTCCCCCTTCGTCTGTGTCAGCGCACGAATGTTTTTCTACATGTAAATCTTTATGTGTTATGTGAGATCTATCGGACCAGCTGGTCAGTGAGACAAACAGGGTCCATGATGAGCGAACATTAAAGCCAGGAATAGAAGAGAGGAGAGAAGGGTGGCAGTGAAATGTGTGTGTCTGTGGGCACATGTTATGGTGATTACACAGTAAGGGGTTTATGCTGATGCTAGAAAGCCACAGAGTGATAATGCACTGCTGCATGATGGGAATGCCCTTTACATCTTATATTTGCACTAAAGTGGCCAAACGATGCAAAAACACACACACACATGAGTATGCAGGGTGGAAGGAGACCTGGACAAAAACCAATGGAAAATGAGTGGCAAGAGACAGTGCAGGGAAGCCAAAGGATGAGAAGACAGAGAGGGAGATGGAAGATTAATTGGTGTTAAAGATGCTCTCTCCCTCCCTGCCACGCTGACTGTACTCCTGGGGACTGGCTTCTAACCCCTTGCAGCTCACAGCTCCAGATAAAACACTAAACTCTGCCCTTTGGGGGAATCTTAGTATGCGCATAAGGCTGCTTGGGAGAGAGCAGGAGAAGAGCAATGTTATCAGAGTCTAACACTGAGTTCAGCCACATCCTCTCAGACACAGTGAGAAAGAGAGAAAATGTCCAATCCATCGCAGCCACTCCCATTAAACCACATTAGAATAATTAATGAGCCTAACTCCCTCTCCTGAGTCTATAAACCTGTCCCGAACTCTTGTAATAATGACTGTGAGTTTTATGTGCACATGTGTGTGTGTGCAGCTCGGTCCATCTTTAATAATGATAATATACCGCTGGAATAAAAGTCAGGAAGAGACGAGCACGTGTTTAAAGAAGATTTACTCCCACAACCACTTCCTCTCATCTCCCTTTACAATCTTCACTTACATTCTTCCCTGTTTCACAACCACTTCATTGATTTACGTTTGAGAGAGTTAAAAGTGTGTTCCTCTGTGCAGCCATGTTTGTTACAATAAACACACTAATATAGCTCATATAATATATTTATAGAGAGGTACAGGCAAACTGTGCCCATGAACTCCCTCCAGCTTATCCTGCAGAATCCCAAGGTGCTTGTTGGCCAGATGGGAGATGTAGTCCCTCCAGCATGTCCTGGGTTGCCCTTAGGGTCTCCTCCCAGTTGACTGAAGCTGGTATGCCTGCAAGGGGATGCCTCAGGGGCAACTTTAACACAAGTCTGAACCGCATCAATTGGCTCTTCGAAAAGCTGAGTGAGAGTGAAGTCTGCCAGGCTACGGAAAGACCTCATTGTGGACCCGGAAACTGTGATCTCAAGTCGACTGATCACCACCCAAACACTGTCATTATTATATATCTGCCACCTTTACAGAAAGGTCTCTGTTTATGTTTTAGAGATGCGACAATCCTCACAGTTGCATCAAAATGCCATGGTGCCCCCACCTCATTAATTAGCAGGACAATATGTTCCTATCCATACGTAAGTCTGCCACTCTGCCTCACTGAGTCCACAGAACTACGCTCCGTTTATTAATCCACTTATTAACTAGTCAGCCAGCACATCTACATGTGTTTGCCTTGTATTTAATTTGTATAAGAAATGTCAAGAATTAACATGCACCCTTAATGGGTGTGGGCGGGAACAATCTATTAATCAGACAAGAGCAAAAGAAAATAACACTGTCTCCTCCTGAAATGTTAATAATCAATTGATTAAAGAGCCCATACAATGTACATTGATTTTTTTTGCAGTTGTGTTTACATGTTTTAATGGTTATAAAAAAAAAAAAAAAAAAAGATTTTTCTCATACTTTACATTGCTGCTGCACCTCTTCTAACCCTCTAGCTGAAACCTTCCCTTAGAGGCTCTAGTGAAGAAACAATGTTGGACTGCGAGCTGCTCATTCTTTGTTTGAGGGTTTGACAAACTAGCAGGTAGGCAGGAGTTATGGAAATGTGCTACATGGTGATGTGGATAAGCACTGGAAGAAAAATCTGGGTTTGAAAGCACCAACCCTGAAAGCATATCATCCATTCATCCATTATCTATACACCACTTAATCCTCACAAGGGTCACAGGGGGGGCTGGAGTCTATCCCAGCTGACTCAGGGTGAAGGCAGGGGACACCCTGGACAGACAACCAAGCACACTCACATTCACAACTATGGACAATTTAGAATCACCAATTAACCTCGACATGTTTTTGGACTGTGTGGGAGGAAGCCGGAGAAACCGGAGAGAACCCACGCTGCATGGGGAGAACATGCAAACTCCACGCAGAAAGATCCTGGGTGTCCTCACCAGGACGCGAACCGGCGATCTTCTAGCTGTGTGAGGCAACAGTGCTAACCACTGGCATTGCAGCCCTGAAAGCATGTCAGGAGCTCTTTAATAATAAATCTATTGATACTTTTTGACTACCAGGATACATTTCCGCTAAAGATTTTTAAACCTTCTTTTGCCCCCTGCACAAACCACTACTAAAATATAAAGTGAGAACATATTTATACACACATAATGAAGGACTGTCCAGCAACGAAGCCTTTCTGGTCCACTATGTAAAGATTCCAGGATCAAAAAAGAGCTTGTTTGGGTTACTACCTAAACAGCATTTATGAGGGAATATGTTGAGTAATATCTGTTTAAATATGAATGTTTCAGAATGTACTATTAAATCTCTGTCTGTGCATCTTGCCTCACCTCCTTGCAGTGTGTACTCGGTGACAGGACTGCTGTAGACACCCAGGCCGGCTCCTGTGTAGGCAGCCACCTGGATCTGGTATTGTGTCCAGATGATCAGGTCTTTCAGCAGACAGTAGTTGGTCTCTGGACTGCTGATGTTCTTCTCCTGGTAGTCCCCTGGCAGCCCTGCCAGACGGTACCTACACACACAGAAAACACTTAAATATGTGGGTTTGTAACAAAACAAGTCAGGAAAGTAAGCTGGCATGAGTCAAAATCTATACTGACAAAGGGCATGTATGTGTAAAAACACAGAAATACATACTGAGCCTAGAAATACTTGATAATATACTGATATGCAAAAATATCATATCAGTGTGAATATTGCACGTCTGAATACAAATTTTGAAATTAAATAACATTTTTCACTTTCCCTCAGCATCATTTGTTCATCACTTGAAAGGCTACGGGAGACTCTGCAGAAGGAATTCCTGTCGGTGTGAAGTCACTCGAAAGATCTCTAAAGATTAAAAACCTTCAGTGTCTGGTAGACATCTCTGAATAGTGCACCTTCAAGGCCTTCCCTTTAGTACATGTGATATAAATGTCCACTTAAAAGGATATATGACCCGACTAGACAGGGAGGTGTAATACCACTGTGGTATTGTACATATCTGATGGAGCTGAATGGAGTAATAATCCCCATGTCAGCGCTTTAATATGTAGCCTATTCACCGTAACAGGATATTCCAACGATTCACCAGCTGAGTCAGCGCTCCATCGCACGTACATACAGGACACAGAGAAACACACTCATACACACACAAATACAGATACACAAAGTGAGGGGGGCGCCGGAGGCTGACGGGGGATCTCTGCCGAGGAGAGCAGATAACCCCTTTCTCCCCTCTCTCCACCTGACACACTGACACTGGGTGAGGAGGAGAGAAAGTGAGTGAGGATCTGCCAGCTGATACAAGAAGAATAAAGGAGGATCCAAAGGGCTGGCAGGAGGAGGTGGAGGCTCTGTCCTATAAAGCTGAAATGATGCAGTGGGGCTGTACGATTGTGTGTGATTCCATTTTCTTCTGATTTCTGAAGTGGAGGCAGATAACACGCTGAAGGAGGATAAAGACCTGATAACTTCTACCGCAATTACATGCAAATCTGTGTGGAGCAGCTGATGACAGTTTGATTACACACAGTGTGTCACACTTCAGGTAGACATGAAAGGCAAGGACAGAGGACTAAGGGCAGCCGGAGCATCGGTAAAGAGCACATGTGTGTGTGTGGATGTATGTGTGGCTACATACAGTTAACAGAGAGCAGGACAGGCAGTGTATAGAATGAAGGAATATTTCTATATGCTGTTAAATTAATTACAAATTACCAGTACATTTACATACAACTTATGGATACTTTTTACAATTGATTAGTCCAGAGATTGTCTGAAAAACAGTCTTCAGCATTAATTTCCAGACTGTAAAGTGTTTGTTTTGTCTGACCAACATACATTTATTAACATTCAGTGATATAAAACTGACATATTTTACATTTGAGACGTTGATACCACTTTTTCTCGACAAGTGCCCAACTGCAAAAACTGTATCAAAATTTTGTTGGAAATTAATTTTCTGGGGTTTGATTAATAAATTAATCAACCTATTTTTTGTTTTCTTTAACTCTACTATATACATTATTATAATTATAACTGTAGCACTCAGTTTAGTATTCAGTATGAGTTCCTGGAAGATGGTAATTCTTTGTAAATGAAAAACAACAAGATAATGACTCATTGGCTTAATCTAGTGATCATTTCGAACGGCTTAAAGAAATTTGGCTTAGAAAAACAAATCAACGACAACAACAAACAAACATCAAACAGAGCTACACGTCTCTGATATGCTTTGCCAGCTTAGATTTACTCTGTTTTGATATTTCATGTATTGGTGGGTGTCAATCTTTCGACAGCTCTGTAAGATGATGAGGGCATTTTGAAACCCAACACTTAGAAACAGGATTATATCTTTAACATTTATATACTTAAACACTCAATTAAATCTTTCTTTCTGTACTACGCATGGCATACAGACCCAACAAAAAGGTTGATTTTATTGTGTAGCTAATAGTAGCCGTATCTTTGTAATGTTGTGTAGCAAACACACAAAACACTATTCCACTGTTGGTTGTTTCAAATAATGTGAAACTAAGACAAGCCTCCATTGCATTTCCTTATTATTACTTAGACGGGTACATGTTATTCTGTACTATAGCTGTCCTCTCCTGATGAGGGCAAACCAGGGAACCTTGAATATGATGTGAAAAACCCTATAACACATAACATAGGCTATGTTCTGTTGCTGTAATTGTGCTGTTTCGGACCACATGCTGTGGGAGTGATCACTGTCATCTTCTGATGTGCATAAAAAAATAAATACAAGTGTTCTGTAAAAGGTTTTTAAGTAGGGTACTCAACCTGAAGTATGTCACTTACCAGCTAACACCAGACAAATTGTACATTTATTTCTGTCCACAGGTTTCTTGTTGGTTTTCACTGAGAAGGTATTTCTTGTTTTACATATAATACTAGCTCTGAATGGCTGGCTGGCTCCTGTCTTCGTGGTTATCTTCCCGGTTATACCAAGTAATTATAGATAGGTGACAAATTAAAGGAAAAAAAAAAACTGTTGTGCTGTGGGAGGCCTTTTGCTGGCATGGTTTAAGTCCACTTATCCCCTCAGAGGGAAGAGTTACTGCAAATCAACAGCCTGCCTACCATGTGCACGGTACTGCTATCCTATGCTATCTAATGATGGCATAAATCAAAAAAAATATGTTTTGTGTTGTGTGTGTTTACCTGAGTACATATCCTCGAAGGACTCCGTTAAGCTGCGGTTCTGGTGGAGGCTGCCACTGGACCATAATGGACTGGTTTGTGCGCCCGCTGGCTACGATATTTTTAGGAGGAGCACTGGGCGCCTCCTCCCGTAGCATCAATCTAACATACACAGAAACAAACAGACACACACAGAACCACAGAGAGCAAGAGAGAAAAATGATTTTGATCGAATTTATTCAGCATCTTGTAATGAGAATATCAGTATGGTTGAAGAAGTGCAGGCACAGCATTTGTGGTTATCAGTGGGTGTCCAGCCTTTGACTTACCACACAGCCTGCACAGGATCAGTGTATTAGGCTAAAGTAGGCTAAAAAGGAATTTTATAGCAATATTCTTTCCCAAGCATCTTCATCTTTTCCAGTCTGGGGGTCAGATTGTCTACAAACAAATTATCGTGTTTGTCAGAGGAGATACATGGGACAGAGCCGCAACTTATTATAGAGCCTCATCTCACAGTTTAAGCAGCTCTGATGAATTCTTATTGAATTCTGCGCTCAGCTGTCTCATTGCTTGTCTCCTGGTGTATCTTCCAATTTCATTTAATACATTTGTTTTTCATCTCTGGCTATACTGTTCATTTATTTCAAACAAACCACTGCTGCTGCTGATGGAAACGTTTAACGCATCACTTCCAGCGCGCCAGAGGATTTCTCCTGGGAATGATCGAGTCGAGACTGGGTGTTTAAAACAACAAATGTAGAAGCGTTCATGAACTCCATGCAAGTCGTATTTGCTATTGTGCTTTATTTACTGGCAACTTAGAAGAACAAACAGCCATTTACTATGTGTATGTTGCAGATTACCGCTAACATTCTGCCTTATTTCTCTCATTTTGACCGAGAGGCTTTTCTGCCTCCGATGTTTCATTTATATTCAAGCACTCTTGTCTGGGCAGTTTCTGTTTCAACCTCAGACCTGCCTCAGTCTCCCAGCAGAGCAGCTATACAGTGTGACAGCAACAGATAGTTAAATCACTATTAGTAGAGAATGAGCAAAGAGCTTGTCTTTTTACTTCCAGTGAGACAGCGTGATCCCTCACCCCTTTTGCCCTCTTCTGTCTATCCAAACCTTTCCCCCCCATCTTTCCTTTGACATTTTGAACTCCTCCTCCATTTTTTCGGTCTCCCCATCTGCAAACTTTCAATTTTCATCCATCACGTCCTTTGGCCTCAATTATTTCATCCCTCTATCTTTTGCTCATCTCCTTCCCTCCTCCTTTACTCTCCGAACCCCCCCCTCCACTCGACTCTCGACTCCACCCGTGATTAAAGCTCCCGGCCTTCTCATGGCTGGTAAAACACACAGGCTGAGCTGGTCAGCCTCTGGTTTTACTGTAAGCAGCTCAGCGAACGTAATCAGAGCCATATGCGCTCACACACGCACATACAAACACACCAAACAAATTCCTCCCAGCTTAAGACAGACTGCTGCATCCGATGGTCTTTTCCCTTCCATGGATTATGTCTGGAGATTTACATTACCTTCTCCCTCCAGCCCCCCCTTACTTCCCCTCTGTGGCCCATCTCTCCCTGAATGATTCTCTATAAGCTATTGAACCATTAGCTGTGGTATGGCTCGCCGTGTTTGTGTGTCTGAATCCGTGTGCGTCCGTAAATGTGTATGCACATCTATATATGTGCGTGTGTTTGTGTGAAAGCAGCGGTGTGAAAGCAGTTAGCTGGAGACTTGTGCAGGCGGATATATAGCACAGGCCAGTGGTTTTACAGCTGTGCTTTACTTCCATTAGGTTAGGCACTGTCAGACACCAGGTGCTGCAGGCATATACACACACACACACAGACACAAACACACACACACACACAATCACATGCTCGTGCACACAAACACACACACACGGGCTAATGGGCCTTGTGCGAATGAGATGGGCATTAGAGTAGCTGTCTGGAAATGGGGTATATATAATCCTCAACTATGCCACTGCTTTTGACTGAAATTGACGATGCACATTAATACACATACGCAACCTCACGCTACACAAACACCCGGACGCCCAGTACAGTACCCAACAGATGCAGTCGCTCGCCGTTTGACTGCAAATAAAACACAGCAACGCACACTGACACACTCACACCGGATAGCAGAAACTCCTCGTGAATTGCCTTAATTCCCTCTCAGCCATTTACGAGTAAATATTTCAAACAGTGGGTTCAGCATGAGGACATCAACTTCACTCAGGAGATTAAATATATAAACCCCAACCCACCCACTTATACAAAACCGCACATCACACACACACACACCTACACGCGTTCATATACGTCCCGCAAACCAAACCAAACAAACGCTGCCCAGAACTTAACGACACACTTTCTCTGTCCCTTGCTGTTAAGAAAAGAGGACATTTTCTGCAGGACATGTATAAATTTTCTAGTGTGCGCGTGAAAGCGAGGGTGTGTGTGTGTGTGTGTGTGTGTCTGTGTGGGGGGAGTGGGTGGGTTGGTAATGTGATGTGGGAATTAGGAAAAGTTTCTAGCTGTGTCATTCTCCACAGTTTAATGCCTGCTGGCTCTCTCGGCTAAATACACGAATACACCGACTCTTAAATTTAATGGTGTTACTGGGATGCTGAGTCCGTCCCTATTCAAACACAACAGTAAAATTTAGATCCAGCAGGAGTAAAAAATAAGCGAAACAGAGGGCAACTGAAAAACAATGAAAAACAGAAAGGGAGAAGAGAGAAGTGGTGGGACTGGCTACAACCAGCTGAGTAAATGAGCTTCAATTCTGTCTTATTTGACACTTTAATTCTGTTCTTCTTTAAACGTTGTGCAGTTTTGATGGAGGTTAGAAGATGTACAAAACACATATTTGTGCATATTTGCTTGTCATTTTCAATAAATAGTTTATCTGTGATCATACTATGTTATCAATCAGCTACCTTTTTAGCTGCTTACCAATAACGTCGCTTTAAAAAAACCTTTGGACAGATGCTCTCGTATTAGTGTTGTCATCTGGTGTGCAGAACTTAAACACTGCAGCACAAAACATTTTTAAAAAGACAACTAAATGTGGGACAGTGGGCTTCAGACACCCTGGAATCAAGGAGCAATCGATGGATGTAAGTAAAGGTAACAGTTTTACACGAAAATGCGAGTAGCTTCTAAGCAAGTAATCACAAACGATTTAACAATTAATGAAAAGTTAATGAGCACATCCTCAATAATTCAGAAGGACTACATACAACATATGTTACCAAAAAAACGAATGTATTTAGGATGATAAATATCTGTGACATGGAGTGAGGAATTTTTGAGTACTTCCTCGTCATTGAGTCTGAACCAGCCGCTGAGTGGTTCAGACTTCTAATACCTCATTCATTAGTTAATCATTAATTACTCTTTTCGTGCAATCCCAAGTAAAGTGGCGCATCATACTGAGCAGTTTTTAAGTTTTGCCTCATTACTTTACTGATACGTATGAAGTAATAATTATCTACCAGGATAATCTTACGTACCGAATGTTTAAGGGAAACGTTAAAAGCCGGCACTTTGAAAACTGTCACACTGAATGTCTGAAATTTGTGTGCAACGTGAATAATGGAACTTTAGAAAAATTAGAGGGGGGGAAACATATTTGTAATTATGGCTAAAGATTGGCTGGGGTAAAGAAACGCATGAATGCATAAAACCACAGCAATCTATAATTGTCAATAATTGATCCTTATCTCCTTTTAGCATTTTCTGCTCCTTTCATTTGTATTTAACATCTAATTAACCGTCACAATACCGGGATCATTTGGAGGACACCGCCGAGATAATGATCTATTTAACTCCATAGAAATAAAGGCTGACCTGTTATGTTGTGAGTTAATTAAATAACTCTAATGAATAACTAATGAACAGTTAAAAACCTAATGTCATTATTACAAAATGTAGTTCATTGAAGTTTAGTTTGGTTCATGGGCGAGCTCTTGTGCAAGAAATTTCTTTACTGTAAAAGAGCTGTATTTCCAAATTAATTCAGTCTAGTGTAAGATATTTGTCAGATCAGTACTGTACTATGATAAGCGCTTTGAGATTACATATGTTGTGGATTTGCACTATTAAATTTCCTTATGCCTTGTATAGCAGGGTACTAAAACAATCTGGATGTTGTGTTCCAAGAAACTATCAGGTCGACCTCACACGTTAGAATATACTCCATCATTATAAAAAACAAGTGATTTCTAGAAAGTACATTAGACATGATCAGTTCTGTCTTAATCTTGTGGTACTTTGACTCACATGTCCTTGGCTTTTGCTTGCTGTACTTTTTGTGACATGTTCGCAAGCTTATGTCTGAAAATATTCAACAGTTATTAAACTTGCTTTTGCAATCATTTGTCTCTCTACAGTGAGAGAAGTAGCGAAAGCATTACACGTATGTAGTTCATGTAAAGCACTCGTTAATGAGCGGAGTCAGATCGATGTGTCGAGCACATCCCCACTGACAGTGCTGCTATCTGTAGTGTCTGCTCACGTTTAACTAACGTTCACGCAGCATACATGGACACAGAATAAAATAATTTGAGTTTTTGTAGCGCTTTCAGATCCATTTTCCTTGTTTTTGTTGTGTGAAGGTCTGTAATTTTCCAGTTCTATGACATAAAGTAAATAAATCACTCACTGCGGCTACAGTTAAACACAGATATAATTCAATATTAATACGTTGGAAAGCATAGCACAAATCTCCGCTTAATCTTAATCTCTTTATGAACCTCCTAAGGCATTATTTTTTTATGATACGTGCCTGTGTGTGCGTCTAAAAGAAAAAGAGAGGAAGTGTTTTATCACATAGCCAGTGTTAAAGTCTGCTGTCTTCTGGTTATGACTGAACAGCTGGAATAAAAAAAACAGGCGTAAAGCCAAAAAGAATTGAGATGGATGTTTTAAAGTGCTGATGATGCCTCGAGTTCAAGGCATTTATGTATAATCTGTCTTTCCTCTGCTAATGCTTCCTCTTTAAAGATGGTAATGGCGTGAGTGCAGGTCATGCATGAGTAAGGATATGTGTGTGTGTGTGTGTGCAACACTCCAGACTGTGTAATTGGGAGTCTTCAAGAGAGTTTCTACATTTAGCAGTGATGCTTTCCAGCTTTGATCGCCTTCACTCATATACTTTTGGCTGATGTCCATCTTGAGGAATGCTCCCCATGGCTTCAGTGCACTTGTGAACTTTCTTAAACAAGGGGGGAGTTAGAAAAGAAAGGCAGGGTAAGGATGGGAGGCAAAGAGAAACAGGAGGAAATGTATGAATTGATGCTGTTAGGATAAAGATACTAATCAGGATGAGAACAAAATGGGAAAGTGCAGAAGCAGCTGGAAGTTTAAACTTTAATAAGGGCTTTTTGTCATCAATATTACAAGCTTCTTCTTCACTTTCTGTCCCGTTCCCTCACTCTGTCCACATTACTGCATTTTGTCATCCTTCTCATTTGGCTCTCAGAGCTTCTCCAGAACATTTTGCTCTGCTTCACTCTCCCTGTGTGTTATGTGCAGCACGCGCCTTGGCATCTGCGCCTGCTCGTGTACGTGTCTTATCCAGGCGAACATCCAGCAGATGAAAAAGAAAGTGTGTGTGGTTACGTATGAGGCGAACACTGAAGAAGAGACGCATCCATCTGCTCTGATACACTGACCAGTGATGACTTGTCTGTCTGCCAGTCTTTCATTTAAAGAGGATCAATCCAATCTATTCTCCAGGGCCTTTAACAACCAACTTTGGACTGAGGACGAGATGGCAGAATGGCTGCTGGAAACAAACACTGGTGCATGCAGGAGAAGAGGAAAGAGAGGAGTAATGACAAGCAAGCAGAAGAGGGGGATTAGTGAGAAAGATTTTTGAATAAAGGACAGAAACAGAGGAGGAGAAAAAAACTCAGCGCAGAAAAAAAGCAGAACTGATAAGAGAAGAACAGCACGCTGAGAAGGACACTGAAAGGTGACTGTAATCTGAGGTGAGTGAATGTGTGATGGCAGCTTTCACAGCAACTGTTGTTGCCGTGTCTATTTGGCAGAACTACCACTGGCATCTGCCTGTGGTCAGTCTCTACAGTCAGACAAAACCACGTTAGTGTGTGTACGTGTGTGTCGGCTTTATAATGCAGCAGCACATCTGTTGTATTGTACGTGAGTGTCAGAGATTTGGTGTATGTGAGTACTCAGGGGCAAAATTGTTAGGAGGCCTGCCACACCTCCTCCAACCCTCTCTCACACGACGCAGTTCCATCAGTGCTAAGGCATCATAATTACCCCCATTAGTGTTTTCTCTTGGGATGAAAATGCAAACAGACACACACATGCATGCACATGCACACACAAACATAAAACATCTGCACAGCAATCTATTTGCTTTTCAGGCGAAATCACACACTCTCCCTTTTAAACAGATCCTCACACACAAACACGCAGAGCAGTTAATTTCATCATTTTTGCTGTTTAGTTCACTTTGTGCAATAGAAAGAGACTGACAGGGACAGACACGCATGTATACACACAGACACGCAGACATCTACAGCATGGATGTGTTGAATATAAATTGCTCATTGCAAAGAAAATGGATTCTAAACAAAAAAGGGATGCTCCCTTCATCTTCGCCTTGTTAAAGTCCATCCTTGTTTCATCGCCATTCTGAATCCCATGTTCCTGCCCGTTCTCAATACACACACTAGCACACACACGCTCACATTAAGGTATACAAAGTAGACTGTGGGGGTGCACACGCTATGCCTTTTGACTGCAGAAAGGTTCCATTTTATTCATTCCCACTTTGTGTAAAGCAGTGTGACCAAGTCTATTACGCAGAGATGGAACAAGGAAAAAAAATCTATTTCATACAAATCATAGCATGTTTTGCAAAAAAAAATAAAAAATGGTTTCATGCTTTCTGGAAACATCAGGAAAATAGTAGTTTGGCATCACAAGAAGTAATGTGAAGTGTGTATTTAGTATAGCTGGCAGTGGTGAATGTGTGTCAGGTGTGAGGACATGCCTGCATGTATTTGTGAATTTGCATAATTGGCTCGTACCTCTGCGTCTCAGCGCTGTACTGACCCCTTCCCACTTGATTGACAGCACAGAGTCTAAACTGGTAGGTCCTGGCAGGTGTGAGCCCGCCCACTGACACCTCGGTCACTGCAGGATCAACCTCCGACAGGTAGACCTTCCATGGAGAGTCTAGACACAAGACACAAATAGTAGAGGCTGATAATATCTGGCTGAGGAAGGACAAACAGAGACACAGGGACACTTGGGGCCTATAAATCACAAGGAAAGAGAGGAGGAATAGATATAGAGGCAAGGTAAAGGGAAGAGGGGGAAAGTTGGAGAGAATTATAAGATGAAGCATAGGATGCAACAAGAAAGAAAGTTGGGAGGAAAAAAAGGAGAATTAATAAAGAAGCGCAGATGCTGCCATATTGTTGCCAGCTTATCTTTCAGTCTTCCTGCCGAAGATACCACAGACAGATGCACTATTATCCCCATTATCGCACCAGCCACATCACTAGGATAGCGTGCATGTGCCATTATAAGCGAATCCACCGTATTAGAGCCATTGTCTGACATGAAAATACATTGTATTCATAGAGGGCCATTCTCTCTAAAATACAATCCAAAAGAATTTGATATATAACATGCACAGAGTGGGTAATCAGTGCGCACAAAACTAATCCATTCCCTACCGTCGACATTCATCCTTCACTGCAATCGACCAGACATTTAGGCTCTCCACATTCCTCATCTTTCTCTTTATCGCTCCTTGTTATTCTCTCTCTTTTCTCCCAGGACAACACTTCTTTCTATCATTATTTTGATGTATTTTTGTAGACGCTACGGAGCAGCTGTTAAATGTTGACAGCGCAAAACTTAAAGTCACATTCATGGTGTCTGTCTTAAAAGTTATCAGAATGAGGATTAACACTTGATATTTGTTCATCGGACCGGCTCCTGCAGCGATATGCCAAGTGCTTAGCTGTGCATGCTCACCACCCTGTCCCCTTAGCTTACAGCAGGAGTGAGCGGCTCTACAGCCATCTCCCTCCAATCTGTTTCTCCTGTCATTATAGTCCTCAGTCCCTCTTTCCTCTCTCTCTCTCCCTCTCTCTTTCTTATTTGACAGAGTGCCAGCCTGCTGTTTCGACATCTGTGGTGGAGAGAGGGTGAGAAACAGAGAGAAAGAGAGAGAGAGAGAGAGAGAGAGGGTAAAGGAGGGAGGGAAAATAAGAGTTTATTTATAGGGAACCTGCATGTACATTTACGCAGCAACACCATCCTCCATATGCCAGTCTCTTGTAAATGAGTGCATGTCAGTGCCTCACAGACAGCGAGCGAACAGCTGTTTGCCGCTCAGGAAATGTAAAGTGGCCCAGGGACGGGCACACACACACACAAAAACACAAACACATACACACATGCACACTCATACATACTGTTCTCAGAGAGCTCCAGCAGGTAGTACAGGAGAGGGGAGTTCCCATCGAAGGGGCGTAGCCAGGACAGCAGGACGGAGCGGGAGTCAGAGTCGTTGAGACGAGCCGTCAGGGAGCGAGGAGAATGTGGCAGCTCTCTGGACGCAACAAAGACAAAATAAAAACAAACAAAAAGCTGTCAGATGTTATTAAAAATTGCTCTTGTAGTGTCATTTGATGAGTCTTCAGAGAAACTGTTCAACATTATAGGAATATACAGCACGAGTTTGTGCAATCAACACAAAGACTGGAAACATGTAGCTTGGGGGAAACACCAGCAGCACCTCTAAATCTCAGTTGTGTTGTTACTACATTAACATCATTAACATCAATGGCATCACTGATACGAGCCATCCGTACTTGTCTGATTTTTAGGCCCTACTGTATCACCAAGGTCCCATTCAGATAAAGAATAACAAGACGTCAATGTTTAGAACCGTAGAATTACAACATTTCCAGCATGACTCCAGACGTTTTGCCAGAATGTTGGTTGCAAGCATTAGCCAGGTAGTTTTCAAAAAGTTACTGCTCCCAGTCAGTAAATACTCGGCACATAAAGCAGCAACTCCATTACACCACAACTTGTAGTTTTTACACATTGGTATTTGTACAGAGTAAACCAGTGAGATATAACAGGTTATTTTGAGCTTAAGATGTGCTGGCAGGTGAATTTTTCTGTTTCCACTCTGTCTGCTAAGCTATTCCGCTTGTTGTGGCTTCACATTTTCAATCAAGATATGAGAATGGTATCAATCTTCTCTTTCTGACTTTTTTTTTTTTAACTTTTGGAAAGAAAGCAAAGCATTTTATTCCAAAAAAAATAAATAAAATAAAATCAGGCTGCTTGTTTAACATCCGCATCTAGACAAAAGAGTGCGTCTGAACAAGTAATAACACATTTATGCATTTGCATCTCATAAACATGTCTGTGACTGTGTGCAGAGACTGTTCATTAGACAGATATTTGTTTCCTGTGTTGTGTTATTCCATTAAATATGTGCGGCGGAATAATGTTGGCTCTGACACCCAGGTTAGTTCTTGGGTCTGGTCCAGGATCAGTTCCAGTGGGCGATATCTTTTAAATATGACTGCGGTTTGCATATTTTTAATTTGCGCGTGCTCTGCATCGCCACAAATATATCTCACCACATCTATTAAAAAGAAATTTTCCAGACATTTGCCCATCCCCTGTGGATATTTGTGCATCCCTGCCATGTTAATAACAAAGACAGCAATACAGATATATTCATGAAAGCAACAGAAAGTCCAGACATTTGATTATACCAATTTTCGTGCATCATAACTCTCTTTAAAAACTGTTGGCTTGGAGGACAAGGAAAGCAGATCTCAGTGTCCTTCTATGTGAACGGGAATAACAGAAGTGGAGATATTTACGGACAACTTAGACGAACAAAATAAATATATTTACACCGAATCCATGATAGCAGAGATCGTCCCTTGTGTCTAGGCTAGCTGCATCTCATATTCATAAGTTTATTAATTATTTGTTAGCAATCATGGATGTGTGAATATGCTGTCCAAGGGCTCTCCTCTTGACAGGCTGCAAGCTCTAATTAATTGCATCAGATAAAGTGGGGTTAAAAATGTTTGCCTTGTTTCTGTTTTTGCTGGCGTCAAATTTTTACAGTTTAATATTCCAGTGGCCAAAAAAAAAAGGAGAGGGAGAGAGAGATGGAGAGATGGATGACGAATAAGACAAAATGCTATAAGAGTAGGGCACCGCAAGAAGACGCGCGGACAGCAGCGAATGAGGCCGAGAGCGAGCAAGGGGAAATGAGAATGATGTTTTCTTTTCTGAGCTGACATGATCATATTAATTAATGGATGAGCTTAGAGAATGTTAGAGCAACTACCTTCACACCTCCCCCACCCACACAAAACACACACACAAGCACAGACACACACTCACGGACCCATGGATGGGTCTTGCGGGAGATGAACCAATAACCTGCTGGTAATTAGTCTGTCTCCTCAGCCGCCAGCGTCTGTTAGCCTCTATGACCCAATGATACTGAGCTAACGAGAATGTCAGTCACACTCGTAGATACACACACACACACACACACACACACGCACACACACACAGTCGTACAGAAATCCCCTCGTTCCCCACATGTTTTTGCACAGCCATAAACACAGATCTGCTCCCTCCCTGTGAGTGTGACATGTGAAACCTCTTGTCTCTCTATAATTCAGAAGGATGTGGACTCATGTTCAGCTTCTCTGCTACCCTGCAATTATATTAATATATCATAAGTGCTTTTAATAAATATATTATAAAAGTGCCTATTAATATATTAAGGTGACTACCTGTTCTCTCACAGTGGCTGTAATGAGGCTGTGGGAGTCGGAGTGTGGGACACACTTGTGTGGCATGTTTTAGTCTGAGCGCCAGACACACAGCGTGACACATTTACATCCATCCATCATCTACACACTGCTTTATCCTCTGTAGGGTCACGGAGGGGGGGCTGAAGTCTATCCCAGGTGACTCAGGGTAAAGCCAGGGTTCACCTGGACAGGTTACCAGTAGGTCACCAGGCCATCGCAGGGCAACACGGAGAGACAACCAAGCACACTCACATTCACACCTACAAATAATTTAGAATCACCAGTTGACATGTGTTTGGACTGTGGGAGGAAGCCGGGGACCCCGGTGAGAACCCTGGCAGGCACAGGGAGAACATGCAAACTCAACACGGAAAGACCCCAGGAGCTCCTAGCTGTGAGGCGACAGTGCAAACCACCGCGCTACAGTGCTGCCCTGTGACACATCTGCTAACCCGGTCCACATGAAAGCATGCATGCATACAAACATACTGAACATACAGATTCTACAGTGGATGACTAATATGGTTGCGTTTTCACAGAGCAAGACGTTTACTGCATATGAAGGGTAATTGCAGATATGTCAGAACACAACTATTACTACGAGCTAATAATAACTTCCACTGAGGAGCCATATTCTCACACCAGCACGAACACGGTATTAGGTTTAGACGGTCTGACCTCTGACTCAACATGACTATTGCTACAAACAAGCAATTATGTTATTAGACAACTACTGAAACAAGCTGACAATAATTCTTTCTTTATGTGTGGCAATATACCCAATTACCCATCTGCTGCTTCTCCTGATTTTAACAAGCATAGTCAGTCATTATTTAAGTGCTGTATCGTACGGCATCTTCCCTGTCAATCATATCTGCAATTTGAATCTGTCAGACTGCTAGCTCTAGACTGATGGACTATTTTTTTTTTCTTCTTTAAAGCACTGGCACATCAAGTTACCTTGTGTCTTATCGTGAGGAAGAAAGCAATTTATGCTGCCAAAACTTTTTCACTCCTACACATGTATATCAGTCTATCATATGAGTAAGAAAAGGTAAAATACATGTGAATAGCAGAAAAAAAACTATGTGTTTCAGAGATTAATGAAGAATTTGGGGGGAATACACACTTTCACTTTCTTGCCAAGAGCTAAATCAGAAGGTTAATACTCCTTTCCTGTCAGTGTGCTAAATATGAAGCAACAGCAAACACTCATTTAAAGACCCCCTCTGGTGAAAATCAAGTTGTTGTTTGTTTTGTTTTAAACCTATATTAACATGTCCATATGGTGTTTTTTTTATATGCTCGAAAACACATCACAAGTAATCAACACCAGGACTAAGTATTCTCACCTTGAAACTGCAGCGTACTGATGACAGTTTAAAAAAAACACTGATTGCAGGGTCGGGCTTTCTGTATCATTGTTTTTCTACAGAATCAGATTGTGTTTTGAATATATATGGCTGAATTACTCCAATATTACAACTTGCTGTTGTGTAGGTGTAGGTGAGCTGGTGTTCTCGAGCTGCAGCAAGTGGGGATGTGAAGAAAAATGCAGGGACTTCATTGTTCTGCACATTCTAAAGAAAGCAACGTACAATTCCAGCTAAGCAACTCAAGGTAGGATAGGACTTTTTTTTCATGGGAAGAAACTTCTAAATGTGTTAAATGATAAATGTGAGTCGAGAGAGAGTTTAACTGAAGCAGGTAGCGGGGAGCTCAGCAACATTTGCTTAACCGCTACAAAAACATCCATCCGTCCATTATCTATACACTGCTTAATCCTCACTAGGGTTGTGGGGAGCTGGAGTCTATCCCAGCTGACTTAAGGTGAAGGCAGGGGACACCCTGAACAGGGCTACACTTAGAGACAGACAACCAAGCACACTCACATTCACACCTACGGACAATTTAGAATCACCAATTAACCTCAACATGTTTTTGGACTGTGTGGGAGGAAGCTAGAGAACCAGGAGAGAACCCACGCTGCATGGGGAGAACATCCACACAGAAAGATCCCAAGTGTCCTAACTGGGATGCAAACCAGTGACCTTCTTGCTGCGAGGCAACGGTGCTACCCACCGAGCCACCTTGCAGTTTGCTACAAAAACAGAATAAATATATTTGAGTTAAACAAGGCAAAGGGAAATTATTCTTTCAACTCACATGACTTCGAGGCGTGCAGAGCGGGAATCATTGCCAGCTTGTGATGTCACAGTACAGGTGTAGTCCCCGATGTCACCTGACCACGTCTGACCAATAGTGAGCGAGCCCTGGCGTAGGGAGACACGGCCCCCACTGGTTGGAAGGACCAGCACACCGCCTCGATCCCACCTGAAGCTGCATTCGTGGATGCATTTGTATATTTAAAGACTTAAGACATTAGCATAAGCCCTTTCTAATGGAGCAGATAATCAGATGTGAAGGTTAAGTTTGCATGAAATAAACACTCCGACTGACAATCAGGTACCTGATATTGATTCTGGGGTCATGTGTGGCGTTACAGTCCAGAACAGCAGTGGTTCCTTTGATAACACGCTGGTCTGTTGGAGGCACAGAAATGACTGTGCGACCTGAAGTTACAGAGAGAAAAATCAGAAAAAGAAAGAAAATATCAGAAGGAAAGAGAGAGAGGGAGGAGGAGCAAGGACACAGGTGGGACAAATTTAGAGGATGACATAAAATTTAGTTAATATTCTCCTATATTGCATTACATGGCAGAGGCTTGTTGAAAATGTGTACATTTAAATGCATGTTGCTCAACAATAATGAGAAATGAATTAGTCTACAGGAATTATGGAAGATAAACAGCACACAAGCCTCCTTCACACACACACACACACACACACACACACACACACACACACCCTTTAAACGTTGTGGAAAACAGCTGAGACTATCACATTTCTGGTGCTTAGCTCCACTCAGGTGTTGCATATGATTTAGAGGGAGAGAAAAGGAGCACTGGTGGGAAATAAATGCAGATGCAGAGTAGAGGGCATCTGTTATGTCTCTAAGTAAGTCAGCCTGTGATGCAGCCATGTCTTCAATAAAACAGGCAATTTAAATTTATCTCAGTTTTTAACCACACGTAAAAATCTATTAGAACAGTATTTAATCTAAAGCTGCCAGGACGTTTAAATATATGTACATAATCAGCCAATCAATAAGTTTATCAGCTAATCAATCATCCTCTTACCTGGCACGTCAAATGATTATTTCACTGCTGCATCAGCCAACTGCATCAATAACCAATCACATGGCTGTTCACTAGGCTGAGCTAATGTGATTGGACAGGCATGAATAAATTAGTGTTCCACGTCTGTTTTAGTCTCTTTAGCATCTGTATATTGAGCAGTTTAATGTGTTTTTGTTTCTTCAGTACGTGCGTCTGTGTGTGTCTTACTCCAGACGGTGAGCGTAGCGGTGGCGTTGATGGTTCCCTCTGAGTTGGAGGCGATGCAGGTGTATTCTCCTGAATCCTGGAAGCTGACTGGTTGAATCTGCAGACCACCTGACTGCAACAGTGTGAACCTGGAAACCTGGACAGAGCCGCTGGCTAGGATCCGCGATCCTACGCAGAGAGAGAGAAAATAACAAATTAGTCTTGAGGTGAAGGAAAGTAATTAAGTCATTAAGCACATTTTAATTACAAACATGTTATTTCTGTGTGTCAGTGTCTACGTGCTCAGCAGGCGTGGATTGGTACCTTTCCTCCAGGTGATGGCCGGCTTTGGAGCTCCGCTCGTCTGGCAGGTAAACAGGGCTGTGTTGCCATCAGTAACTGTTTGGTCAGAGGGTGGGGATGTAAATGTGGGGGCCATACCTGAAACACAGGGAGAGAGCATGAGAGGAAAGAAGACAGATGGTTACGGAGAGGAGGCTGGTGGGTAAAGAGAGGAGCAATACAAACGCTAAATGACAAAGAAAAAAAAGATGACGGAAAAAGATGGAAAAAAAACAACAACTGTTGATCTGAACATTAAAAAGGTGGTAAGTGGAAGCTTTAACTGCCACATGCTGCTACGTGTTTGTGCATAAATGTAGATGGTGGAGGTGTAGAAGCTACAGAGAGACAGTTAATTATAATCAAACATAACTGTTTGTGCAGACTTTCTCAGCTGACACGCACTTCGAACCATCGAGTCAAGGTAGAACGTTCAACTGACTGATAAGTGAACTAAAAATAAATGTATAACTGTTTGTCAGATGGGGTTGTGATTGGCTTATCATAGAAGAAAAACAAAAACTAGGGGCACAGCTTCATTTTCCAGCAATATCACAACTTAAACTCACTTTGAAACATGAACTAGCAAGTCATGTGGTTTTCAAATGAAACTTAATGCCCGCTACAATCCAGATGTCTGGTACGGCCTAATGCAAAGGCTGAAGTGGAATGGTAAGAACAACACAGCTGAAATTGAGCTAAGAAATAATCAGAAAACTGTGTTTGAAAAATCCAATAATTCAATACTTGTTAACAATGACAATTTGCTATTTATGTGGATATTTGATGTGATGTGTTGGTTAGGGAAAACAACAAGTTTAACAATGCCATCTCAAGACCAATAAACAGTAATACAAACGATTGTAAGCTTCAGCTTAAAAAAGATAATTACAGCATCTATGAGCCAACACAAAAACAGGACACAAACAAATAAAGATGAAAAAGGAGTTCAGTAGGAGAGTAAAGTCAGACAAATGTGAAATGGAAAGACAGCAGTGGCATAGAAAGAGTGAGTAATCAGCCATAAGAAGCAGAATTTGAGAGCACAAGCAAGTTTATCTAGTTGTATATATACAAGCTTGTGTTCCAGTGTATACGTGTCAGACAAACTCACTGGAGACAAGAAGTTGTGTGTGTGCTTGTGTCTCTCCGGCAGCGCTGCGAGCGAAGCACTGGAATATTCCTCCATCTCCTGGCTGCACCCTGCGCACAGTCAGCCCGGTTGCTGCGGTGACCTTGTAGCGAGGGTTGGCCAGTTTGGAAAGAGGCACCGCATCCTTATACCACTCTATCCTGGGCTGGGGCACGCCTACATATGTGCATGTATACAAAAACGAACACACAGACGGAGAAAAATTGTAGTTTTCTTAATAACAAGCCAGCTGACCTCACTGCTGAGCAAACTGCTCCAACTCCCACTGAATCCGCCACACACTCTTTTTGCCAATCTTTCTTCTCTGTTATCCAATCTGTCTCTATAAATATGCATGCGGGCATAATGACTGCTAATAATATATTGATTGGAGGGTGTGGGTGGTAGGGTAAGGGTGGCTGAAGGGGCCAGAAAAAATTCTGAATAAAAGATGTGGGCAAGAGCAGCACACCGAATATCTACAGTATCAGCTGCCACCTGTCTGACGGACATGCCAGATATGACAGGCAGGGGGCTCATGCAATTACTCTGTCTCAACCCTTCACCTGTGTGTATTTGTGTATGTGTGTGTGTGTGTGTGAGTGGCTGGTTGAGGCAAACAGAGACAAATTCCACACATTTTCTCAATCTGTTCGTGTCAGGCTTTCACAGACATGCGTGAAGTATTTTTCACCCTTTCCTTGTCTCACTCACTCTGTCACTCTGTACTCTGTCTTTTCTCCTTCCCTCATTCCTCCTCCTTGGCTCCATCCCTCTCTCCATACCCTCAGGCCTCTGCTATTTAATTACACTGCCACTGTATCAGATTACTGAGGAGGAACATAAACTCACTCAGTGTGTGTGAGAGGGAGTGAGAGGGAGAGAGAGAGAGAGAGGGGAGTATGTTGCAGTTTTTTAGAGCTGTGTCCAGCCCTGCTCATATAAGTGTTTTTCATGTAATCCATTTAAAGACAAGAGTCACGAACAAGTGCAATTTTCAGGCTTGGACCCAGCATATCAATGTGCTCGTGCTGCCAAAAGTACAGAGTCACTGTTAATGAAGTCTTCAAACTAATGCACCCATATAATTAATTATGCCAAATCCCAGCATTATGTGATTTGGACAGTCACCTTGACACATGCTGAACAGCAGATAGTGATACAGGACAAACAGCAGGACCAATGTCTGCTACAAAGTGGCTCAGCATTCGAGGGTCATGGAGCTGATGCATCCTCGTATTAGCTCTATGACCCATTTGGTGGCAAACATGAGCAGAGAGTGGGTCTCGGCATGCTTTGAAGCTAAGTGGCTGTTGAATAGCATGTGAAACACCCTTCTTCAACACCTTTTCAACACTAGAACTGGAGAACCGCATTCACCAATTTTCTTACTTTCTGAAACAGATAATTAGTTTTTTTTTTTTTCCAGCATAGATGAAATTTGGTTGCAAGGCATTTTTTAACTGATTGGTATCGGCACAAACCTAAGCTTGTTCCTTTGTTTATGTCTGCTGTCAGACAGGTGTCGTAAAGGGAGAGCACAATTTGTGGCGGGATGCTAGGGATGCATATTTTAAATAGCTTCCTGCATCAGTCACAAGAAGTGTTATCAATCAATAATGAATTAAAGGACAACACAAATTAAGCACAGTGGGCAATTGTCCTGCACTGTTGTAGCTGTTTTGGTTAACGCACACATAATTTAGGCTGCGAAGGCTCTGTTACGTATGCTACTGGGATATAAAAACGCTGTCCTAGTTTTTCAAAGCTTGTCTTAAAAACGTGCTCTGGCAAGAGGTCATTAAGTGTGACAGAAGTCTTTGTCATGGTGGCCTGTTGCTAGCTAGACCCTGACAATGCTCTCTGATTGCCAACAGTGAACTGCTTATAGTCAGAGCACGTCCTTGGGTCAGTACAGTCTTAAACAGTAGGAGGCTCCACCTGGTGGTACAACCAGGTACTCCAGCTAATTGGAAAAACACTTTCTGACATGCATGCAGAGAATACAGGCTTCCACCGCGTTTTGGAGCTTGCGCTGCCTCGGTACACCTCTAACCTCTCCCCACTACATTTCTTTACAACAAGGTTCATGACCACCTACGTAACACTAGTATACAGCCTGGATGCAGTTTCTTAATGCGCACCAGGGCTATTCAGTTGTCAAGCATAAATATTGGATTGATTGTAATAACTTTAATGTATTTGAAGGGTGTATAATCTAGAAAAATGGTTTTGAATTTGGACTCGGTATCAGCAGATATTAAATATTAAATGAATTGGATCTGGGCCAAGAAAGTTGATTGCCACATCTCTAATTGCATATGGACTGATGATGCTTATTATCGTGTGTAGTCATCCCCCAAAGGTTTATTATCAGCAAAGGAAAAACTAGACAATAAACAGTCACCATCTTCACACAGCAGTATGGCAGGTTTGAGGAGGTGTGAATGTAGGCGATGTTAGAAACTTTCTCCAAACTTCTTGTGACTTTTTAAGCAAAACCGAGTCCAACACCACATATGATTTCAAGGAGAGAGTGTCCTAATGGATGTTGATCTGTACAAATCACTACATAATAATCTGTCTCTGCTCAGGCTCAATCAAAATATCGAGCAGAATTTAGCTGAGTTTCTAGAAAATCTTCATAAGACAAATTTGGCAGTAGCAATGAAATGATGGTGTTTTTCACGAATCAGACACAGACTCATCTCATCACATGTATCATCACCATATACAAACTAAGCTTTGTTGCATTTAGCTTTACCTTTCCACCTCAGGCAAATAAAGACACTTTCCCCCCAACATTAGGGAAAAATAATCCCTGACAGCAGACATTTTGCCCCGAGTTCCACTGTGGTCATGTCAAACAGAAATCATGTAAAACTTTTGCTGTTTAATATGGGTGAGCTACATGTTATATAACCTAGTTTGCTTTAAGCATACTGAGACCTTATACATGCATATGCTCTCTCACACACACACAGATAGAGTACCTGAAACCAGGCAGGGGATATCTACATTCCTGTCGAGATCAGCATAGATCTTCCTTTTGGGCTGTGCAGTCAGAATGGGTGGTTCTGCGGAGAAAAAAATGTAAAGCATTTAAAACAGCACTTAAAATAACATCTCAAACTGAACAACAAATACTAACAGCAAGGGCTTAAAGTACTACTAATAATAATCTCTCAAAACCGCCTTAAAAAAAAACCTCAGGCTTTAAACAGCTGAAAAGAAAATTTTAAAAGAAGATTTGGGAGTTTGCCCTCTCCAAGTATTTATTCTTTAATAGAGAAGAGACTTGGAGTAGAGAACCCGGCACTGCAGAATAAAAATGGTTTCCCCTCATGGCCCTGAGTGTCTTGAGTGTCATTGCGAGGCAGGATTTCTGTGTATATGCCCTGTGAAATGACTTCCACACACAGTCACAGAAGAAAAAAAAAGAAACACACACTCTGAGTATCCCAAGGGAAACAATCCTATTTTTTAAACTACTCCATTTCAGTGCCAATAACAGCTCCGTCTAAACATCTTCACCAGTGTTGCTCTAAATGCTGACAGCAGCTATGAGGAAAAACTCTCCTGATTTGAATGTGAATATATGCCTTCTGGTGTATTATTGTAACGCGACATATTAAAAAATATGACCTGCTGCTGCATATGCTCCAGTTCTTTCAAAAACATTTGTTCATATTTAGTGAGAGATATTGACACAGCAGGCCTAGAAAGTGCGAGAGGGAGGCAGGATGTCTCATTCATTTTTGGTCTGGCGTCTCTGGAAAAGTGGCTCCACACAGTAGTGGCACCTGTCCACTGAAAAATGACTTTGAGGAAAATGAAATGCTCAGTGCATATACTAAATAATGAATGTTTATTTTGGTTGCTGCAAAGACGCAATTCTAAGTGAACAAAGAGAAAGAATTTTTGTAGAGGTTTCACTTCTACGCTCTTTTCTAGGGCTCCATACTTGTACAGCAACAACACACAAACAAAGTTTTTGACACTGTGCTGTCATTTTAAGGCTGTTGTACTTTAAAGAAAAATCCCCTTCCCCCAGTGTTTTTTGTTTTGTTATTTTCGTTCCTTCACGCGTTGCTGGAGTAAACTGAAGAGGCAAAAAAAAAAAAGAAGACAAACTGCAAGTTTGATCAAGCTGTATGTGTCTATGGACAGCTACACTGTAAAGTCCCATGTTGGTGCTACATTCATTCTACTTGACTACTCTACTTCTAAGTTTCTTTACTGGTAACTTTTAAACCCACACACGCGTGCATCGCCTATCTTTATTGTGCACGGTGCAATTTGGTGTGATTTTTGACAAGAGAGCGAGGGAGGCACGCAGTGAGGAGCGAACGGGGAAACAAGAGATGAATAACAGCCGCGTGGCGTGACACTGATAACGCAGATGCATTAATCCCTTTTCAGTCAGGTGAGTGCAAGAACCTGGATGACGAAACACAACAAAACACAGTGTGTTTGGGTGGCTGGGTTTGGGGCTTTGAGCTTTTTTTGCGGATTCCCTGCTGCCTGTCTGCAAAACAAAGATGGAGAACAACAACAGATATATTGTTGTTTGCACCAGTAGTCGTCTGTACTGTACACAAGACGAGGATGCAGTGTCATACATATTCCGATTAGTGGATCGGGGCAGAAAAGAAATGAAATTGAATAATGAATACCTTTGAGGCTGTCTCCTTTCACACAGACACATACGCTATTCTGTTTAGGAATCCCTTTTATTGCATCAAGGTCTGTTGAGCCCATAGCAGAAAAAGAGGATCAGTACCAATGTATTCATCAGTCTCTACTCTGATACATATGAATGCATGCAGACTTTGTCCCTGCTAGGCAGGCCTTAACAGTCCTGCTGGCCTAATGAAGGAAGATAACGTAGAAAGTGAGATTGCGGGGGGAAGAAAGAGGCAGGCAGTGAGTACAAAAATTGGTGGTAGATAGTGTGGGGGCACAGAGAGAGAATGAGTGGGGTATAAATATTCAGGCAGGTCTTTTCTGACTAGTGAGTATTCTGTAGGCGTGGGTAGTTCGCGCTCTATGCTTAGGTGCTCCCTCGCTCCGACAATCACAGCAGATCAAAAAGACGCTGACGAACCGGGGGAGAAAAGTTTCGCTTCATCGATCACATGCTCCCTGCTTGCGTGTATGTTGTTTTCTATTTATGCACACACATCGAGGACAGGAGTGGATTGTGACGAGAGAGCTGTTGTTTGAGTGCTCTCAGTGTTCTATTGATTGGCGACTCCAGGGAACAAAACTAATTTAGCTAGCGGGCAAACAGGCAAACGTATGTGTCTGTGGAACACATGCATGTATTCCTTGAGGACACATGCATGTATTTGTGTGTACATTAATGCAACAGCTGTTCATGACTACAATGGACATTCTATTTGTGAGCTTGGACAGCAGATTTAGCTCAAGTAGTCCTGTAGTTGACAGTCACTGCCCGGGGTGTTCACAGTCACGCTTCCAGGAGAAAAGTAAGAATAAATGGAGGAATAAACAGAATGAAACATTGCCTGGAGCAAAAAATGTACAAGAAAATACAAGTGAGACATTCAAACAGAAATTAATCACATGTTGAAGGCATTAGAAGGTCTTCCCAGGAGAATCATGTAAAATTATATTAGGCAGTGTGTGAGGAATTGTATTACTCATGTTGTGAGGACATTAATGTGTTTACGCAGTCATAGTGTGGGGACCTGCTTCCCTTTTGGGGACAAAAAGTCCCTCTAACGTATATCATTCAATTTTAGTATGCAAACTTGAGTTAAGGTTCAATTTAGGTTCTGGTTAAGGTAAAGTAAGTAGTAGACATGGTTAGGGCTAGGAAATGAATTAAATATAAGTAAAGTCTTATGAAGTGATGGAAACCCGCCTGTGTGTGTGTTTCTGTGTGTTTGATCGAGTGACAGCCTTTTTTCTTACCCATTACAGTGAGGTGTGCCCTTGCCTCCACGGGTTTGACAGTGCTGTTGCTTAGCAACGCTTCACAAACATATAGCCCGGTGTCAGAAGAGGTGGGGGAAGAAATAATGAGCCGACGCCCACCGGCCAGCCGACGCCCTTCACGTTTCCATGACACGACAAGGCCATCCACTGGTCTGAGAGGAGAGGAGAGGAGAAGAAATAATGAGCCGACGCCCACCGGCCAGCCGACGCCCTTCACGTTTCCATGACACGACAAGGCCATCCACTGGTCTGAGAGGAGAGGAGAGGAGAGGAGAGAGAAAGAACAGCAAGGGTGAGGAAAATTGGAGAAAAAAAAGGAAAAAGGGGGGCCAGAAGGCAATTATAACATATTAAATCCATCAGTTTATTTGTCAATGAGGCAGGAAATGAATGATGACAGTCTGTATATCAGAGCAGTCAGCTCTACTCAGCATGAAGGAGGTTTAGTCAGTTACTCTAAATGTGGGGAAAGGAAATGGGTTTTCGTGTAAAATGAAATTTTGTTTTGGATAAACAACATCAAAACACCATTCTTTTGTGAGTATGTGCGCGTATTTGTGTAAGACACCATTACCACAGCACTGTGTCTATTCATTGTAGGGCAGCTCTGCTATTTTTGGTGCATTTTCATGCAAAATTTGAATTCCTGCATTAAAGTTTGCAGCTGACTTACTAGGACATGAGCTAATTATGTAATCAGCAGCTGGAACTGTCCTCCAGATGTTTTTTGTCAAGGACTGCTAGAAGTTATTGTTAAGTTGGGGGATTTGTCTGCAAACAGAAAGCTATGAACAGTAATCAAACTGTAGTGGTGAAAAGATAAATATTAAGAATTAAAAATAACATTACAAAACTTATTTGAACATGGCTGCATTCAAACAACAATAAAGACGATGCTGCTCTCTATTACGTTCACTATTACAGTCGGAGCGGTGACTCGACAGTCAAGGCTCACGGTCACTTATCAGAGGGTCGGAGTTCAGGCTGCACTAAAGGACTACAGTTTTAAGACATGTGGAAGAGGTAAAGATTAGCCAGTAGGTCAGCCATGTTCCGATAAACAGGGTGATGTGGACATATGGAAATAGTTTAAAATTTAAATTCCCGGCCTACTTTTTCTGCTATATAATAGGTTCTTTTGGACGTGTCTCAGTGAAACTATGCATTAGAAGTTCTTCAGCGTCAAGGCTCGAGTCCATTTCATATGCAGCCCAACTGTAACCAATCCTACGCCTGACATAAAATAAAATAAGTCACTAAACTTACTGCTTGGTCAAAGTGTCAAACCTTTAACATTCGCTTCCTCTGAGGAACTTGTCCACAATACCGACTGAAAAGCAGATTTTAAAGTCCTTAATATCAGACACCACTGGCATCACTTGTTTTCATTCAGGATTCTGATTATTTCAGCACTCCACCAGGACTGCACTGGTGCATATAACTCATTGATGATTAATGGATGTGGCGAGCAGATGCTTTTAGATTTCAGCACTGCATTTGATTCTACTGATTAAACTCACATTTCTGAAAACCTTGGTATAGTTTCTCTCTTTCAGTTGTTTCCCAGGTACAGAATTATCATTCTGGAGTGAGTATTTTAGCGGATGCTCCTCTTATTGCAGAAACACTAAGTCCCAATAGAAGGTATTTGTTTCTCGCAGTATAAAAGCAGGAGACTTAGAGCTGATTCAACATCAGGTCTAAAGGAGGTTAAAATACCAAAGTACTTGGCGTTAAATTAAAAATAAGTCTACATCTCTAATTGTTTGTATGGTGGAGAGGGTTTTTCCACACTTACTGCAGGTATATTCCAATTATGCATAATAGTCACTTGCTTTTTCATACCTTGAGCACCCAGTGGTCAAGTGCAGGTCAAGTGCAGCTGAGAAAACTTACAGGGTTTCTCACAGAGCACAGTAATGAAACAAAAAAAAACGTGCACAGGCAGAGCTTGCGAAAATGAATACAAGATGTTGAGTAAGTAGAGACTCAGAGTTTCACCTGTTGAGTCCAGACTGCTCAGACTTAAAATCCTGGCTAGTGGTGTTTTAACCAGATCAAAGCAGACTCAGTGTTCTTTTCTTTTTTCTTTTTTTTTTTGTTAATCAGTGTTGGATTCTTGCAAAAATGTGGCTCTGAGCACATATAACAAAAAGTGAAATCAGAACATTCCCTTTCCTGTTCCCTCTGAAATGTTTTTCCTCCTCTCACATCAGAATATAAAAATCGGAATGTAAACAGAGGACAAGTACGGCAGAAGTTATACATATTGTACTCATTCACGTATGTAAAAAAAACTCGGAGGAAAGACTCCTATAAACAGCTGGAAGCAACAAACTAGACTTAAATTCCTGTCAACATGAATCCAGGTTACATTCGTTATTACTGAGTCTCACCAATCGGAGCTGGTAAAGACTGTTTTCATCTCAGATGTTTTTTTTTTTTCCTCCCAGTTTGTAATTATTGTGAAATTGTAGGGCTAAGTAAAAGAGAAAGGCAAGCAAACTATGTCTTTTGCTCTCTGTGTTTATGGACCAACATTGGTGCTAAAACAGGGGAAAAGTCTTTCCTAAATTGCTTCACGCAACTCCAGGTACCTCACTCGTGCATGTCTATCCATTAATGTGATGACATGCAGTTCAGACTTGTGCTGTGTTAAAGGTAATATGGAAATGTTACTACAACCAACCAAGCAAGATTACCTAGTTTTAATGGAAAGTGACCAGGGCACTTACTCAGACACGAAATTGACACATTTTGATGCCGTCAAATGAACGCAAAGGAGTGCAAAGGTGCTTACAACTGATATTTAGAGCTAATAAATAAACACAATGAAGGCAAAAAAACTGCATTGTTTGACATAAAGCACATATAAACCAGGGTTTAATTGCTTTTTCTTGTCCATATGAGACATGGAGGGAGGTTGGACAGTGTGTCTAAGGAATGAGCATAAAATCATTACAGAGGTTCTGGCAGCTATTGAACCAAAGGAGAGTTTGCTGTTGCTCTGAAAAAGTCAGTCAGACTAGACTGCACCCCTTTCACTTTTATATATATATATATGTGTGTGTGTGTGTGTGTGTGTGTGTGTGTGTAGGTGTGTGCATATAGTACTTGGCAAGGGCCAGTGTGATTTTTGGGTGTGTTAGCTGGTCTGTTGACATTTGATGGGACTTTGATTTAATTTCTGTTTAAGTTAACTTGGTACTAGTGTGTGTGTGTGTGTGTGTGTGTGTGTGTGTACTTGCATTACTCACTGTAATACATACACTGATCAACCACAACTTTAAAACCACCTTCCTAATATTGTGTAGGTCCCTCGCATACAACCGAAACAGCTTTGACCCGTCGGGCCATGGACACAGGACTCTAAATGCATTCTGAGGTTTCTGGTAGTGAGACTTGTTGGCAGCGTATCCTTTGGGTTTTGGTGGAGGGGAATGCTGGTGGTGGTTCTGGAACATTGTTTAGGGGGTTGCACGGTCAAAGTAACATCTGCATCTGCCAGAACTCAAGATTTCCCAGCAGAGCCTTCCGTTGCTGATCAAAGTTATTCACATTCCCTGTCTGTGGTTATAAATGTTGTGTCTGATCAGTGTAAATCTTAAAAAAAGTAAGTCCCCATGAGGAAAATCAAATTCAATTAAAATATGAAGACTTGGTTTAAGGTTAGGGTTGGAGTGAGGAAAGTAGTGGTTGTGGCTATGGTTAGGGTAAACCTCCAGGAAATGAACTTAAGTCAATGCAATGTCCTCTAAAGTGGTGTAAACACAACTGAGTAAGTGTGTGTGTGTGTGTGCTGTGTGTGTGCCAGTGTGTCTAATACTACGGGCAAAGACTTGCTGAGCAACGAGTTTATGTGGTGTCCTCTAATTGCCCTGGAAGAAAACAGTGCTGTCTAGCAAGAAAGGAATTGTTCACCCTTGTGTGAGTGTGAGTGAGTGCTTCTGCATGTACATAAAAGAAATTTACCTGGCATTAGCGATGCACTCCAGTGTAGCCTCGCTCCCCGTCACCACTGTTGTGTCTTTAGGTCCGATCACTATTGCAGGAGCCACTTGCTCCGACTCAGGATCTGCGACACGGAGAGAAAATATGAGAGGCAGTTTAGCTCATAAATCTTGCCCTCTCACGCAGCAGCATAATCTCAAACAGGGATTCTGATAGTCTCCCACACACTGCTGTACTCTTTTACACATGCACAATCATAATGTCCTGCGCTCAACATGACACTTCTTCTAACGCACGCAACAATACGGCACGGGTCATCACAGTGTCAACTGTTTAATTTTATCTAACAGTAGGGGGATGAAGGGTGCATTTACCTTCATCTTTACCTTAAATTGGTCATTAACAACCGATGCAGCAACTGAAATTTTTAGCAGTCTGGCTGTGAGGCAATAGGGTGCTTTGTCGACCGTCTTGCAGTTTGAGCAGTTCCGCAATCAGATTTCATACAACATCTATTACAAACGGTGAGCTTGCTTTGATTATAATGGAGTAGTGTTTCACATGTAATTAGCAAAGTGATAACAGCCAGACTGTGCTGTCTGGATTTTTCCGGCTATTAACAAGTTAAAATGTGTTTTTCCTCCTGATTTTTGGTACAAACAAGCGAGCATCTTGTTTGAATAAAAGAATTGGAATGGCATGTTCTCCCTGTATCTGCGTGGGTGCTCCAGTTCCCTCCTGCAGTCCAAAGACATGCATGCTACTTTATTTGGTGATTCTAGATTGGCTGTAGGTGTGACTGTGAGCGTGCAGTGTTGTCTGTCTCTTTATCCATTAGACCTGGCGAACTGTCCGAGGTGTAACTCGCCTTTCGTCCCAAGTCAGCTAGGATAGACTGGAGCGTTCCCATATCTTTTGGCTAAGCAGAGAGATAGATTGAATCATATTTAACTTACGAAATGAATGTGCAGTGCCTGCTCAGCTTTACGTACACAAACATTCTTAGTGAAGCGAATTATAAGTATGAAAGAATGGCAATATGGAACAACAATAACATCGAGCGTATGAGAGACAGTAAAAGTGTATGATTGAGAAGAGACTGAAATGAACAAGAGTTTGAGGAAAAACTCTTTGGTTCTTTCTGCTACTTCTACACTGCTGTTATCTATAATCGCAAATATATTTTCAATCTTACACACAAACAAACACCATAGGTCTTTTTGATAAACAATATAATTCTTTCTGTCCGATACATCCTACCGTACACAGTATAATGATGTATTGGAGATAGCATGGCGGTGTGTGTGAGTTACAATGATAGCGTACAGTATGTGAAGAATGATTTATGGTTTAAAAGGTGAGTGGGAGAGTATGGCGGTGTATGGGCAAGATTGTGATTGTGTGTGTGTGTGTGTGTGTGTGTGTGAGAGAGAGTATGATTTATGGCTTGGATGGCCTCTCAGAAAAAAGAAACAGGACACACTAGAACTGTTATCAGTTTGAAAAGTATAACATTTGCTCAGAAAAATAGTATAAAAACTGTAGAATAGGCCAATGAAAAAGAGCTTCGCGGCTGTGTGAAGCCTATACATTATTGTTATTGCAGCGTGAGTGCAATTGTATGAACAGCACTGGAGTTCCCATGTATAGACTCTACAACCGATGAATATGTAGATTTCCAATAAGGGAGGAGTAGTGAGTACAAATTAACAAGCTCGTTCTGATAGGGGTTGGTGTGGAAGGGAGGAGGGTGTGGAGGGAAAGCAAGGGGAAGCGAGAAGCTGCTTTGATCTCCCCTTTGAAGGGAAGGAGGAAAAGGTGGTAATTGACTCTCTGCTCTTTATTCCTCCTTCACATTCTCTCTCTTTTCTCTTTTTTAATCGGAGAGAAAGTGCTGAAAAGTCATATCCCACTGTCACATGGATGTGTAATAAGACGTGTGGGTACAGGAAGACAGACAGGCGATAACACACACACACACACACACACACACACACACACACGTTCGACTGTCTTGACTCCGACTCCAGCTCCAACTCAGGGTAGAGGTTGAGTCATTAATGGGGAAGATAAGTGAGGTGACACACAGAAAGAAAGATGGGAAGTAATAGTAGAGGTCTCTATCACACTCAGATTTTTCATGTTACTCCATAACACACACACACACACACAAACACACACACGTGGCGGTTTAGTTTTAATTTCATCGTGCAGAGAGCATACACCTGGTACAATGTGTTAGGAGGTCTGGACTCGGGGACGTGACGATGGGGTAGTGGGTGGAAGAACGAAGAGACAGAGGGACGGTGGACATGCACAGGTAGTAGTGAGGAGAGAGGGTGAGGAGAGTGTCCATTAGCCGTCCAGACTGGGAAGCAGAGGTCAGGCAGGGACTGGTAACCATCAGAGCAGCCGTAATAGCCGGCGATAATGAGCAGAGGGGGGATGTGGACGCAGTATTTTAACCAGGACCATGTGAGGGGAGCAGGCCGACAAATCGCGGACAGCAGGAGCACTGGTATGACAAGTGAGAACTCTGAGGAAAGAGAAAAAGGGCTCCGAGGAGGGAGATAGAGTGTATATGCAGATGGGGAAAAGCAAGAGGGGACTGTGCAGATGGTCTTCTTCTTCCTGGAGTGACAGACGTGATGGTAGAAATAGAGGGGAAAGCAAAATGCCATACGGTTGTGTGATCTGCGCTCTTCTTTTCTCTCTGTCAGCGTGTCTAACATAGTCTTTCTCTGGGGAAATCTCTATCATTTCATCTCGTCTGGATCTCTCATTACCCACTGCCTATCTTCCCTCTCTTATTCCCTATCATCCTCTTATCTTCTCCTTTTAGTTGTTTAAACTGGGATTATTAAATTAATCTTCTTCAACTTAAACAAGGAGAAACATTCAAAGTGGCAGTGTTATTATGTGTGTGTACGCAAGCTGTGGCGGCTAAAAGGCTCCCTGTAAAGATTCTACAAAGAGAGTCCAGAAGTTTAATCTAACTCTATTGGATTCCTCATTTAGCAAATGAGAAACACCATGTGGCGGAGAAAGGGAAAGTGGGAGTGATGGAGGGAAAGAAGGCAGAAAGATTTTGCAGGAAGGGTTATAGTATAGCGGAGCGGCATCAGAACAACAACTCGGGGCTTAAAAGGTTCATTAGAGAACGAGGCATGATAAAAAAGTAGAGCAGTTAAAGCAGTTAAAAAATAAATCAAAAGTGATGATAGGGCGGGGGGGGAGCAAAAAAAATAAAAAATCATAAATCCTGTGAGCTTCCTGCGAGTGCACATGGTGGTGGGTATAATTTAGCACCAAAGAGGCAGTGACGCATTGCCACGTTACAATGCTCTCGTCAGCGCAATCATGGCTGATTGACAGTAAAGTGCTGCTGAGGTGACACAGCTGTGTTAGTGTGTGTGTGTGTCATTCAGACGGAGGAGGAAAAATCCCATATTACATCAAGGATGGGAATGATAAAAAAAAATAAAAAAAAAAACAGGGCTGGTAAAGGGATTGGTGCAGCTTTAGGGCAGGAAAGAGATGGATTGATAAACAGAGAGCGAAAGAGATAGACGGAGAGAGAGAGAGAGATGAAAGGCTACTGTACTCCATCCACAGATTAGAATGTAATCCCTCTTTTGAATGGATTCTCACAGATTACAGCTTGTTCTCCTATTAGTGTCAGTGAGTCAGCCGGAGTGTGTGTGTGTGTATGATCTTTCTATGACTGGAGATCTGTGTGTTTTAAGCTTTTCAGACACATCTCTGCAGAGACCTCGAGAGCAGAGGGATTGGCTGAAGGCTGAGCCCACGACACACACATCTCCCTTTGCATGCATGCACACAAAATGCACACAGGAGGAGGCTGGTGTTCGCAGACTGTGTATTAATAGAGTTGTCAGATATGTGTCTGCAGGGTTCACAGCCAACTAACACATATCACACTGAGACCACATATACAACAGAGAGACAAAAAGTTTGAGAGAGAAAGGAAGAATGACTTTCTGAAAAAAAAGGGGAAAGAGAGACGAGGGACACTGGAAATCACAGGTTAAATAAAAAAAGAAGAAGAAGCGGTTTTGTAAATATTCTAAGGAGGTGTTTTTGTACAGTATAGGAAAATAAATGGGAGAGGAAAAGGTGATTATTTGCCGATCTCTCTCTCGAGAATACTGCATGTGTGTGTAAGAGTGGGGAGAGTGTTTGTGCGTGTCACTGCGCTCATTAATGCTGCATGCTGACAGCTAAGTGTCATCGAGTGACTACACTTGCCTTAGAATGCCAATATAAAGCCACAAGCCAAGACGCGCCACACAAACACACACTCGAGTCGCACACGGCGCCACACCACACCAAGAGTTGAAGATCCAAGCCCCAAGGGGAGACACACACAGACAATGGGAAGGCAGTGAGAGGACAGAGAAAGATGCCCGATTTTAAATATTCATCTCTTCCTTCAGCTGCCAAACCCTCTATCTATCTTTGTCACCGCTCCATACAAGTGATGGAAGGAAGAGATGGAAAGACAGGGAGAGGAGATATACAGGAGGAAGAAAGAGACAGGAAACATGTCGCGGTAATGGCGAGGCAGAGCAGGAGTTAAAGCTCTCGGGACCAGTCGATGATTATTTGATTAATTTTGAGTATTATATTAGCTGTGCTGTTTTAGCTGCTTGACGAAACTCGAAACGACATAATGAGGTAACATTTCATCATTGCTATACTGAAATAAGGGCATGTGCGATTGCTTCACGCCTGCAAAGTTTTTTGGTACAGTAGGAGAAAAGTAAGATAAAATATTTCCCCCAGTTAACTCTGACAACCGTCACCATTTGACAGTGGTTCATGGGTGTATCCGCTACTGAGAAACACACTGACACTCCTGCATGTGGTTACAACTCTAACAGGACAGAGAGGCAGTATGTAATTATTGCACAAATGTAATTATCCAAGCATGTGTACATGAGCACAAACTGTAGCATTTAACACTATGTCTTGCTTTGCGTCTTTTGCTTTGCGCTGAAGGACAGACACCAGAGTGTGTTTTAGCGAAGCTCAAATAACAGACACACTAAAGTGATGCTGCCACTCGCGTTTGATGTAGCAGACGAAATGTTGCCCAAATGACGCAAAGCTCGGAGTTACAGGCACCATACACGTTCTGCTGTATGCACTCGTTTCATTGCGGCAGTGCACTGAGCAACCGGTGCTCGGCTCAAAAGTTACGCTGTCATCTGCTGCCACTGCCATCGCTGCTGCTGTTCATACAGCGTTTCACCTTCACTCCAGCATCTGCCTGTAGTGTCTAATGTAAGCCAGAGTTTCTTCCTAGATAGTAAGTCACTGTTGCCACTCTCTACTCCGCATAGTGCTGAACTTTCAGTCCTTGTAGAGGAGTGATGAGGGCCTAAACAACTTTGAAGCCACAACTAACTTTCTTCCCTCACTGCCTGACATTAATCAGACTAAACTTTTCCTGTTTTAGACCAGTTAGGATTACCAAATGACTTCTATTTGCTAAATGTTAGAATAATGAGCGAATCTTTTATGACTTTCTTCAAAGTCAGAAGTTACATTTCCTTAGTATATAGCAGCATTGCCTTTAAACTCTATGACTTGGGTCAAAGGTTTTGGGTTTCCTTCCACAGGCTTCTCACAATAGTTTGATGAATTCTGGCCCATTCCTCCTGACAGAACTGGTGGAACTGAGTCGTCTTGCTCCACACGTCTTTTCAGCTCCGCCCACAAATTTTGTACAGGACTGAGATCAGGGCTTTGAGATGGCCACTCCCAAACATTGACTTTGTTCTCCTGAAGCCTCTTTGTAACTAATCTGGCAGTATGATTAGGGTCATTGTCCATTTGGAAGACACATTTGCGCTCAGTGGTTCCTGGTTGATGTCTTAAATGTTGCTTCAATGTTTCCCCATAATGTTCTTTCCTCATGATGCCATCTATTGAGAGGAAAACATTGTGTTTTCTGCTCCACAACATGTATCTGACAGTTTTACTCTTAAAATGAAGATTCGATACGATGGATATTATAACGAGTTTTTAAAATCCAACACATCGTTAAGCAGTGTTTTCCAACCTTTGTGGCTTCCTACAAAAAGCAATTCAGTCAGGGACACATTTCAGATGTGTCTGAGTAGTTAACAACTCCTACAAACTGATTTTACCATCTAAACTTCTCATATTGTTTCATTTTAATTAATGTTTAAATGATCCAATATCTAAAAAAAAAATCAAATATTGGTCCAAAAAGCCCAAAAATTGAAAGCTGATTTGTGTATCAGAACTTTTTTTTAATCATATAAGATGATATATCTGTCAGAGGGACCAAACCAGAATATTTACTTTATTACTTTACTATTTAGGTCAAGATTCTAAATATTTATTCCTGCACTGTGTGATTCTGACAGAAGCTGAATATGTGGATGGAGGTGATCAAATCCTTTTGATGTGAGTGCACATTTAAAATGTGGATAGGGCCTAATGAACACAGTGATGCAAGGATGAAATATGGAGCCTCTGCACACACCTCCCTCAGCTTAGACCAGCAGGAGGACACCAGTTACAAGAATAAATCTGATCTCGACCGCATTCAGAAATCAAAAATGTCACTTTCTGCTAATCATTTCAAATCACATTTAATTGCTAAGTGCTCTGCAAGTTTTATCAAAATTATTTTTCTGTTTTACAGAGGAGGGGAAATGCATTTAGATTTTTAAAAATATTCAAGAAAAATTTTTTGGCACACATTTAGCCTGAAACTAGAGGTAAAGTAGGGACA
This sequence comes from Stegastes partitus, assembly GCF_000690725.1. Lineage (NCBI taxonomy): Eukaryota > Metazoa > Chordata > Actinopteri > Pomacentridae > Stegastes > Stegastes partitus. The sequence goes on from NW_007578325.1 coordinate 194,522, forward strand.
GAGGATTTATAAAAATATTGAAATAAATATTTGTTTCACTGCATTGGGACGAAGGAACAAAGCTGTTCTCAGTGTATTTAGATGAATTTTTCAGTCGTCTGTCTGATGGAACATATGCTTCAGTTTCAGTCAGTGCTTCAGTTTTAATTAATCCAGCTCAGTGTCATTTTGTGTTTCACTTGTATTTACACTTAGTCTTAACCCAAAATGTGCTACACTCCATACTGATCGCATCCTGGGGACACTGAACTGAAGCTGCTGCTGTTTTTTTTTCTGCTTTCACTGCACAGACAGTTTAAACTTTGGGTACTTTTCATTAAGCTAACATGTCTCCTCACCTCCCCCTGTCATGTGTCTTAGCTCCTTTGTGTGAGGATGTAAGGGCGAGGTGCAAAAAAAAGACACGAGAAGATAGAGGAGACGAATCTGCTAAATGAGAAATCCTTCATTCCATAGCATTAGTTTTAAGTGATGGCAGTTACTTGTGATTTACTGCGCAGCTGCATCACCAAGGTTTCTCCATCACACCACATCATTAAAGACTTCCGCTGAAAATACACCCGTGTTTTCTCACCCAAAGTTCGCCCAGAATAAGCTCGTCTCCTAGAGGGTGCTTAAGTAATTGGAAGATCCTCCATGGTGGTGGAGGAAGAATACGTTAGCATAATGAAAAAGCACCCACAACGGTCGATTAATATAGCTCGAGCTGAACCAAATGTCAGATGGCAATGGATCGTGACAGATATGCATAATGTTAGATGCAAACTTTGAGCCTTCAGAATATTTTTGCCTGGCACCAATCAACAGATGGTGTAAAAGGGTTGACCTCAAGGTTAAAAGTGACCAACTCCAGGTTTTCTAGCCACGAGCCAGAAACAGTAAAAACTTCACGGGCGGAACATCTTTTACACTATGTAGCCATCACCACTGCCGATGTGACCTTCAGCAAAGCATTTAGCCGGGCCGCTCTCGGGTCTGAGCAAAGGGTCGCGGCAACATTTGTTTCTGTTTAGATAGACAGAGAGAACGGAGGAGTCAGAGAGAAAGAGCAGGGAGGATAATGCAAATGTAAATGGGTTCTTTACCTGTTGACCCGCGGTTTTTCTTGCCAACTGTCCGTCAGCCAGAGAGAATGAGATGAAAAGAAGTGGGAGAAAAGGGGAGATAGGGAGTAGGAGAAAGGGGAAAACGGGAGAGATATAATTTAGATTTCAAATATTTCCTCAGGGTGCTGCAAAAAAAAGACACATTTAGCAAATACACATAAAGAGAAGCAAAAAAGAAAACGCAGGCTTTCACAAATTCAGCAGCTCTAAGGCATCGCTGGGTTTTTTCCGAAGCAAACTGGATAAGGAGGCTCCTTTCTCGAGAAGGAGGAAAAAACAAATACAAACAGAAAGCGAGAGACAGAGAAATGGATGACGGGGAAGAAGAGACAGAGAGGAAGAGAGAACGGTATGTTATCATGGAGTCCAGAGGAAGACAAGCTGTTTGCAGCCCATCCATCAACTGCCAGCTACTAAATTTTGTCTCTCTCATTCACTCTTTTCTTCTCCTCCCTCTATCTTTTCCCCCCCCTCTCTGCCTTTCTCCTCGTATTTGTCATAAGTCTGGAGGTAGCAAGACTGTAGGCTGCGAGAAAACGATGGCATTGACATTCCACTGGCAGAAAATCTACATTCACTATTCATCTATCAATACACTACCCCTTCACGCTTCTATTCAGCCACTCAGCCACTCACTCAACTCTTGAATACCGGGAGTGTGTTTGTGTGTACGTGTTTCGATCCGCGAGTGTGTATGTGCGGTGAAAAATGTGCGTCAGGGCCTTAATTTAGATTCTGACGTATCACATCAGCATCAGCGCAAAGTTCGCTCAGCCTATGCGACAGGCACGCACACACACACACACACATAGAAGAGATGAAGAGCGAGCAAGCCGGCTGATAAGGAAAAAACAAAGGCGCTATAAAACACACTGAGGGGAAAAAGTTGAGGAGAACAAACAGTTCTGATCATTTCTATTGGAAATAAAAATTCATCTGTGCAAGACTAGGGAGAGGTATTGAGCCTGGAAACTTGTTGGCACCGAATGAAATGTGTGCATAACGATGAGCGTTGAAAACTGTCAAAGTTGGCGTTGAGCATCTGATCGGATTGTGAATCTTGTTACAGAAAGTAAATCACAGTTTTACCACATTTCGGCTGTATTTATACCGACACAAGTCTTTGAATGGTTGGCAAGCAGCCACGGATGACATTATACTGAGAGGTATTTTGAATATTTAGTCCACACTTAGTGATACATAATGGGTGGACAGATTATTAGGAGTGCCTCAGATAAAACAAAAAATTAAGCACTTGTTGGTTTTGACAGCAATGTGACGCAAAGAAGGTGCTAAAAGTTAAAAAAAAAAAAAAACTTGATTGATTATCATAAAGGCTTTTTTTTTTTAGACCTTTCTTGTGCCGTATTTTTTGGGACGTCACTCCTCTTTTTTTTTCTTATTGACTTTAGAAACACCTCTCAGTATAATGCAATACAGCTCAACAGCATGACAGACAGCCTCCCAAATGACTGACTGCACTGGTTTACACGAAGAGACAGAAGCAAGTGAGACAGACTAAATTCACAGAAGTACTGCGGCAAGTTCTCCAAGACGCTGGAACAACGTACCTGCCAAACACCTCAAAAAACTGCAGGCAGGTGTACCCGGAGAACGGGTGCTGTTGTAAATAAATAAAATAAAGGTAGTAGTGATTTAATGTATTCTTTTCTGTTTCTGAAGTTCATTGATAAGTCTAGACTATTCATATTGTTATTTTTGAAAGAAAAACAGAATCTACATCCTCTAAAATAATTTCAACAAAAGCTGAACCTTTTCACAAAAGCAGGATTTATTACAGGGCTGTTTCAGACTGCAACTGATTTAGTTTAGAGTGTAATATAGACTAGAAGTTGACTATAGATGTTATATTTCTTTCGATATTGGTGATGAGTTGCTAATAGTACCAAAAAGAGAAGAAAACCAAATGTCCACACCGGCACAGAGCACAGTGTGTGTTGTCAAGCAGCAGTATTGGTAAGTCTATTATTTTGGCGAGTCCAAAAGGGGGTCATCACACACACACACACACATACAAACACAAACAGACACACAAACATGAACATGGAGGGTTTGGTCTGGGGGGCACACAATCCTGCATCTGTATTCAAATGATGTGTCATTCTGAGTCATCTTCAGTTTCAAACAGGGACAGAGAAACGAAGGGGGACATCAGGGGACGACAAAGGGAGAGCGCCAGCAAGAGAGTGAGGGTGTTCACAACACAACAAAGCATCTGACATTCACAGAGTTGGATCCACAAAACACATTTTCAACTAACTTTCCCATCCCTCATTGTTTCCAGAGTCCTTTGAAACGGCTCGGATCGTTTATTGTCTAATCAGTGTTTTCATTGATGCGTGCGGAGACAACCGCCGCAGCCCGGGTGTGTTCTGTCTTTAACTAAAAGCATCATATCAGTTCTGTGTGTTTTAAATGTAGTTTGAGGTGGAAATATTGTTGTGTGTCGCAGCCTTGAGGATGATTTGTATTCATAAATTCACTGTTGTGTATTCAGCTGCCTGAAGGACCCACAAACAAGCAGGTCACCATGTCCTCTGCGTGTGCCTGCCATTTTGTGTGTGCGCGCTGCTGCACAACAGGGAATAAGTACAGTATTTGTGTGTTGTGTCTGCTATTCAAGACAGCAGTCGTGTGTGTTGCTGCTGCTGCTGTTGTGTGCGTCATGTCTCACTGCGTTACGTTCCCAGCCGACCTGTGCAGGTGTTGACCCTTCAGTCCCCAGCTGTGGGTCACCTATTTGCCGCAACACCCCGAAACCCTCCGTGACTCACCCCTGTACCTCGCCGGCCACAGCGCACAAACAACCCCACCCCTCCATGTACATACAAGCGAGATGCCCCTCGCCCTGGGTGACAATCCGCTCTCCTGTTCAGCCTGGCTTCGTTCTCCCCCCATCCACCCACGTCCACATCCGCTGTCACATTTCCCCGAGCAAAAGAATACTTTTTTAGCAACACATTTGGGTCTTTTCTTTCCCTCTCTTGGCTGTTTTAAACCCAGACTTCAACCTCCAAAACCCTTACCATTCCAATTTACCCTGTCAATCTCAACTCTCCCTTCGCTCTGTTCCTTTTTCCGGCTCCAAAACACACACACACACACACATACATGCATGCGCTAATGCACACACACACGCACAGGCGCGCACCTATTTGAAATTCATATCTGTGGCTATACAAATGCAACATTCCAATTTCCAATAGTGACACATTTACAGAAGAAAACACGATGGGACACGTGGACCCATCTACACACACACACACACACACACAGTAAAATAATAAGCTGGTTGAAGTGTTGACCTCAGACCTCGGAGTCATCCCTGACGGACCCAGATGCTAAAATTTCACATTCTGTATGCTTCCTCTTCATATACCCAGTTGCGCTTCTCACTTTACAAATCTGAGCAGAACTGAGGAGAGCTATCATTTATATACGCCATATAAGCAGCGGTGAGAAGGTTTACATTCTAAATTTTGATTTTCACGCAACCCTTCACTCCTCTTTCCCTTATTTCCGCCAAATCCTGTCATTTGCTCAGATTCTTCCTTCCCTCCTTCAATGTGGACTCTTGGAAGGTTACATCCTTCTGCTGTCTGCCTGTCTGTACCAAACACTAGCACCGGTTGACCTTTCCAATTTACCATGTCAATCATGTCCACACACACACACCTACACACCCACACACACACAAATACGCAGTCTGTCTGCATAGTCCAGTCTCCACACACACCTACACACACCTACACACACACACACACACACACACACACACACAGGTAAAACTTGGTGTCAATCACCCTTATATGGAATCCCAAATGTCACCAGGTTTTGACATTCTCTTTGCTGACTATCTGAAAAGAAAAAGGGTTACCTTATCCCCGCATTTGGCCGCTGTTTTTCATTTTTCTCTCAGAGCAACCGCCTCCTTTTCTTTAATGCTGAATTTGTACTCCGCTCTCTTCCCATCACATCTCCTAAAACTTAAAGTTTTATTTGTGCCAAAACAGATGTCTGCACTCAAAGTGTGCACTTGAGATAAAAGCCCACCTATCCCTGGTTAAACATTACCTCTTATCACCTCAAGAGTCAAACTAAAAGCACGGAAATGAGGCCAATGAATAAAAATGTGCCACTGAAATTGATAAACAAACATTGAGGCGCATAAAGAAACAAGATACAAGGGAGATGTAAAACAGAAAATAAATCATGAGAGTAGCATGTAATGAAACGGAGATGGATGTGGATGTTCAGTTCATACTGTGAGTTTAATGATGGCATAAAAAAGAGATATCATTTCCAATTCAATAGAAGAGCTGCTTCTACAAGGTTGCTCCTGTGACAGGAGAAAGAGGAAAAAATAGAAAGCCTCTGATCTTGACGGAGAAAATGAAGAATATTAAAAGGCAAGTGAGGGATGAAAGACAAGTCTTAGACAGGGCAAAGTGGAAGTCAAAAGGTGTTGCTTGAAAAGGCAGTAATGCGATGCAGCTGTACGTGTGTGTGTGTGTGTGTGTGTGTGTTCTCCTGTCCTTTGCCCACCACCTCAGGGTGAAACAGCAGATGGAGAAGGGGGCCACAGAGACAAGCACAGGAGATGCATCATTACTAAATCAGGTTGTTTCCTCCTTTTTTTTTCTCTTCTTCATCCAGAATGCTGCAGGGTAATCCCCTATCTCACACTCCTTCTTCACTGTCACCCCGTCTTTGCCTTTATCTACTTCTTCCCTATCGCTTCTCTGTCGCGCAGCGCTGAAGAACTGTGTCTAAGAGGCCCTCAGCATATGTAAATAAGGTTCCTATATAAGAGGATACTGAATTTTAAGTGCCTCCTTTAAAAACAAGTGGTATGCCAGCTGAACATTCACTACTCCCTGTGTAGCTTCTGCATTTGACACAGTCCATTCATTTACTACAAGCCAGTGAGTGAGGGGACAAGGCCTAGAGGAATATGACAGATCAATGGAGGGTAACATGTCCTGGCATTTCCTTGGGCACTTCCTTGTAGGCTAAGACACTCGCTCACAAACGCACAGTTTTTGGAGCAGAATAAAAATATGAATACTCCAGTATTATTGGAGAAGATTTTATTGATCCCCTTCGGGAAAGCCCCTGGAACAAAACCAAGCTACATCATGAACTACAGGATTGCCACAGCATACAGCGGGATACAAGGGATACAAGTCAGAATTATTTTCATTATCACTGTTTTCTTCATAACTGGCTCCTTCATAACTGTGTGATTTTGGACTGCCCCAGAACCAGTCAGTCAAAATCAGTGGATCAACATTATATGTGTGATACATCTACTGATAGATGTTTTAGAGCATCACTCACCACAGACAGTCTGTAGATTCTTGAATGTGATATTCATTAATTAATAAGTCTTTTAAAAAAAGTCTTTGACTCTGATGCAGCTGCCTCTCTATCTACAGTCTTCACTCTGTGATCTCAAGCAATGTCCCTCCTCAGCACCATCTGAGCGGATACATGTCAGCCGATCAGCGTTGACGGATAAATAAAGTTCTCTTTTAATTAAACGTGTTGAAGTTTGTGTCATTCCAAATTCTGACCACAAGATTTTTATTGCTACAGCAAATGTACACATGGTCCAAATATCAGCTATTCTTGATTACTAATAACTGGCATTGGTATTGGCCCTAAAAAATCAGAGGGCAATCAGGGGGAAGCTAGTTTTTTGACATGCCAATGCTAAGCCAAACTTGATTTATTGTTTATTGGTATGGCAACCATGGTGCACGGTGGCTCGGTTGTTAGCACCGTCGCCGTGGAGTTTGCATGTTCTCCCGTGGATTCCCTCCCGGTTCTCTGGCTTCTTCCCACAGTCCAAACAAGGGTTGGGGTTAATTGGTGATTCTAAATTGTCTTTAGATGTGAGTGTGAGTGTGCTTGTTTCTCTAAGAGTAGCCCTGCGATAGCCTACCTTCGCCCTAAGTCGGCTGGGATAGGCTCCAGCCTCACGCGACCCTGGTGAGGACTGAGCGGTGTATAGATGATGAATGGATAGTATGAGAACATTTTAAAGAATGAGAGGAACAGACAACATATCTTTTTTCTTCTTCTCACATTTCAGTGCTGCAGTCCACCAGGCATTCTTTGCACCACAGGCATGTCTCAAATACAATAATAAGAACAGATTAATGTTTAGCACATTCCTAAAAGAAAATTACAAGGTGCTGCACATAGCAGACAATTAAAAATAGAATGGAACAGCAAGGATATTACATTACAGTAATCTAGTTTGGAGCTGATGAACACATGAATGATGTTAAAATCTGATATTCCACAGCCTTAAGACTTTATCAGAGCTATCTCACTCAGCTTGTTGTTGTTGTTGCACAGTCTGTGGCAACTGTAGCACTAAATAACTGTGAAAGCGGGTAAACTTTCATTAAATTCACTGAAATGACCACACAGCAAAGTCGATGGGATCTGATTCCCGTACAGTGCAACATTATTTCAGCCAAATCACCGCAAAGCCAAGAATACATAGCCGCACTCCCATCAGAAATCACAATTCGCATAGCAAAACTGTTACACACAGACTGGCACGAGGAGCCAAGAAGCTCAAGGTCCATATTGCAGATGGGAAAAGGGTTTTTTATAATGGCAACGATTTACAGTGTCCCCCTGAGGGTAATGATAGGATTATTTATTAGGATTACTGAAACCTACAAAGACTGTTATCACCAACATTCTGTACACAGCCAGAGAGGAGCATATTTTGGGCAAATGAACGAATACAGAAGGCAACACACTGAGTGGTAATTAGGCCACTGACTAAAGTCTACAAGACCATAAATTCTAGAGTTTGCCTTTCCATTTTATACTGCGATTCAAATGAAAAGGGGAAGGAACTGGAATTGCTAAATTTAGATGATATGAGATTGAAACAAACAGCAATCATAATAAGTGCTCTGGCCATTAGTCTATAAAATGCCAGAAAATACTGCAAATGGGCTTCAATATTTTCCAGACCCCAAGGTGACCCCTTAAACCCCTTGTTTTGGCAGACTAACAGTCCCAAACCTCCAAATAGTCATTTTACAGTCCAATAAAACAGAAACCAGAACTACTGCCTCATGGTGGCATGCTTCTGCCAACCAGCGAAGTCGCAGTTTACATCCTCGTCTGCCCAGACTCATGAAATACATGTAAAAAAAGACTTTGAGCGAATCTAATGAAAGCATTACATGTGTTTTTTGGCTAAACGTTGCTGCGAACATACATTTTCAACCCAGTAGCACAAAAGACAATGTTTAAGATTAGTGTCAGTATCCAACCAAATGCAAAACATGGTAACAGCCTCGCCTTCTGTTCCTCATAATAGAATATTTGTAAAACTGTTTTTGAAGAACATTCAGATGCCAAAGTCACGTTCACCTTCAACCCATCGCTTCATCAGTTCATCTTGTTCGACATTTCTGTGAAATTTTGCCACAATTAGCACATGCAGTCGCTAGAGAATGGTGACAAAACATGTTTTGACCGCCGAATTCTGAACAATTCATACTCGGGTCCAAGTGAACGTTTGTGCCACGTTTGAAGAAATTCCCTCCCGTCGCTCCCAATATTTTGCATTCACGAGAATTGGACGAACAGATGGACAACAGGAAAACATAATGCCTCTACCCAGGGCTTTCGCGCCTCACCTGCAAATACTTTCTGTTTTCCTGAATGCATTGTGTATCTCATTCAGCCGTACCTCTTGTGAGAATGCAAACAAAGCCGATATTAAATTGTTCCGTGTGTCGGCTTCTCGCCGCAACAAAGAAAAACACATCTTGCTTTTACATTCAGGCTGAGTGACTCAGTGTCTGCATGTATAAGCGCAGGTTTGTGTGCGCGTGTCGTTCTGTCTCCGTATATATATAAAGTGATCCCTCAAAGGGCCAAGAACAGTTTGGGTCTGTGTCTGATTAATGGTTTAATTGATTAAGTGGCTCAGAGATTGATTGGCTGGGCCTGGCTATAACAGATTCATTAGAACAGTGATAGATCAGTGCGATCTGGCTGCAGCTGTTCCGCCTGGCTCCGGACAGCACGGCCTGGTAATGGACATCATCTGTCTGTCTATGGACCACAATATGTCCACTTGCACACGTTGCTGTCTGTGTGTGTGTGTGTGTGTGTGTGTGTGTGTGTGTGCAGAACACGTGAAGGCTGCACACAGCTCTTTTCTTCAATCACTCCAAACAACCAGGCAGGGGAGGGGGAGGAGGAGGAGAAGGAGGAGGAGGAGGGAGTGGTGGGGAGGTAAGTAGGGATGAGGAGGAAGAAGGAGAAGGGCGGAAACTATTTTTGGATTAAAGGCCCTGTTGATCTATTCCTGTTTTCAGCATCCCCTCTCAATCTTCAACTTTTACACTCTGCCTCTCTTTCTTCCTTCCTATCCATCTCTAGCCGTCCTCAAAGCTTTCCCACTGCTGCACCTGCTCGCTGCTCTCCTCTTTTTCTTTGACTTTCACCGAAGCCTTTCTGTCCTCATGTCTTCCCTGCTCGGCCTCATCTCCCTTCCTTTTACTAATTCTTTGCAAGTGCTTTGTTTGCATTGAAACTCAGATAAAAAAAACCCCGCGTTACCTTTACACCGATAGCGCAGAGGGCAAGAGGGCAAACACATGCGTGCACGCACCCCTTACGCACATGGCTTTGAGTGCTAATTTGTAAAAGGGATGTGAAACGTGGCTGCACTTTGGCGAGGCTTTAATAAACGGAGACGGCGCTGGAAAAATGTACCACCCACACAGTTGTTCAGACTGCAGTGTCTGTTGAACACACAGACACTAATGAACACATGGGACATATATGAGCCTGTGCGTACGTGTTGCTTTAGGTGTTTGTACACAGGAACGTGTGTGTTTACTGATGTGTGTGGGGGGGGGAGCATCGCTGGGTCTGTAACTTGACAAAACTATAGACAGGTTTCTGTGCAGTGTCTTCAGAGATGCGCGTAGCTGAGAGGCAGGAAGCAGCACTCCTCAAGTTCTACATGAACGTCAAGCAAATTTGAAGCAACTTAAAAATTTGCTGAAAATTTAAATTAGAAAATGTAAATTAGGCTTGTTTCTATTCATAGCTCAGGGGTTAATAAAGTAGTCTGTGTGGTGCTGCTAGCTACGTTATGCATGGATGTAACAGAGTGGAAGAAGCCGAAAGAAAAAGTTATTTGGCACTGGCTAAAATAAACATGAAGAAAAAGAGGAAGCACACTCAACTTTGGCAATTCACAAGCAAAACATGGGAAGAAGTCTGCAGGAATTGGACAAGTTGTAATTATTCTTTCAGCTGGTATCGATTGTGCTTCATACCCTCTAAAGATGAAAACAATAAAAGAAGCGGAAGCAGCCGATCAGTCACGTGAGTTAAGTGTTTGCTGCATCGGAACTTGTGTGAAAAAGCTGTTCATCTTGCATTATGCTGAGTAAGAAGAATCAAAAACCACCTAAAGCAAGCGTTAAAACCTTTTATTTTTGCAAAATTGGAGACATTTTTTTTCTAACTTTGCTATTTTCATTAATTTTCTGATACTTCAAAATACGCACAAAAACACGTGATGGAAACCAGGCTGCTGTATATCCAGCAGAGCCGATGTCAAAAGCTGAGATTGCATTGCGGTTGGTGCAATAAACCACAAAAAGACGGATGGAAAATGTTCGATATTTTGAGGGGATCACGTACCTTGATGTTACGTGACACAGGAGAAGATTACAGCTGAAGACCATTAAAAGGACAGTTTGGGGTCAGTGTTTTGTATAAACACTGGGATTGCATATCAGGTCACAGGATTGTTGGCCACTTGGGTATATCTGAAATCTATTCATGGTCAGAAATAGCATAGGGACAAGACAATTTCTCACCATTACTTAGAACTAAATTATTGATGTAATCAACACAGTCAGAGCTACTTAAGCAACTAATGTAATTGGTGTCAGCCATTGCCTCTGCGTCCCTGAGCTAGCTAGCTGTCATACATGTCATAGAAGACCTGCTACCAAAGTGCTTTTGCCCTCTGAATGCAACCAGCATTTTCAATGAGTAGTAAACAGCCTCACCTTCGCTCACAGCATTTTAAACTATAGTACAGAATCCAAAATGCTTCATATTACCATAGTACAAAAGGGAGCTGGAGCACAGTGCCTAATTTACACAAAGACATGAGACGTATATTCAACCTAAACCAGGTATACATTTGTCATTAGATAAATGGGGTTCAAGCCTATTGGACTGTAAATCCAAGGGTGGGATTTGCCATATTCAGTGTCCCAGTGCGTTCACATATTCTTTCTCAGATGGCTTAAAGTCACGATTACTACAGAAAGTTTCCTCCATAATTTGCTCCCAAAGAGACAACCATTTTTTCATTTCCCGATGGCAACAGAAAATGCAGCACAGCAGAGAAATTGCTGGACGACCAGGCACGATCCGCCGAGCTTCACCCATGTTTGCATGACAGCTTGAATTTTAAATAAAAAATGACAACCCTATTAGACATTTGTTTTAAAATATCCAAAATTTTGTGACTGTCAGCATCACCCCCGGGTAATTCATTATTATCAGTTATCATCATTATTAATAAATGTGTTCCTTCTACACTGTGTTTCCCCCCCCAAGTGCTTTACTGTTGAACTCTCATTCATTTCGTCTCTCATTCACACACACATACACGCATGCATGCACGCACACACACACCACTTGCCAAACAGAGCTGGAGTTGTGTGTCAAAGCTTTCCATAAGTGTGGTCTGCTGGCCAAACAGCCGACTCCTCATTTAAGCCCATTTGGCTGCTTCATTAAATTAATTTTATACAACAGTATTCTAAAAAAAAAATGGCTCCACTGACAAGTTGCGATCAGCTCTGCATGTACATTTTAGAACTGCTAGCCTCCACTTCAGAACAACACCAGCAGTGTGACAGAGAAAAGTTTCCCATCTGTCTGTATCAGCCTGTCACCATGCGCTATATATGAATGTGTGTGTGAGAGCACAGTCAGCTGAAAGGTCACGTCCTGCTGAGCAGAGAGCGGACAGTCAGACTTCAGTGTTTGACAAATATTAGCTAAATAATTGATGACAAAACACATTAAGAACTGCACAGAAGAGGAACATCCTCATTAGATGGGCTAATTCTGAAAACACTGATGGCAGCAACTGCACTGTAAGCAATAAAAAATCCACTGCTACTGGCGCATTCTCCAGATACACCACACAGATATTTATGGGCTTAATGAATGAACAAATTAATGAGTTGTTGGCACGGATTTTACAGTGTTTTATAGCAAAAGATGACTATAAGTTGAGTTGATTAACTAGATTCACATGGTGAGTCGAATGATTCACGTTTTAAGTTCTTTTCGCATCGGTTTATTTTGTGAATTAAAAGCAACGCATAGGCGAGATAAGGAACTGAAAGCATTTTCCCCTTTAAAATAATCTGTTTATTTTTATTTAATAAAAACTTATTTGTGTTTCTCGTAAAGTAAAACAATACATTAACTACTGTTGTGGCATGTCTTGATAAAAGTCACAGTGAACGAGTCAATAAGTAACTTAATAATGATAAAACAGATGTCAGTTCTGTATGTCAGGAATAGCCATAGTTTGAAATATTAAAGGCTATTTACAGACTAAAAAGCTTAAGAAACAATAACCAAAAACATATTTACAATCAGGCAGACAAACTCACAGAACAGTGATATAGTTAAGATCATCCTATATGACTGAATAGTGGCATTAGAATGAGCCAGAGGCCACCAAATTTGGGATGTCACTGGAATTTCGATTATCCATTAACATGAACTCAGCGGCCATAATTCCATGTCTGAACATCAATGTTTTAAATATGTTCACAGGAGGGGCCACGGCGGGGGCCTACATTGGGACATGGACCACTCTACATAGTCATTCACTGATCACTGCTGTTTTAATGCACTTCATCTACAAAACAAGAGCTCTGGCTTGTAGGCGTTAAGTGTCACAGCAGACTTTCTCATGGTGGCAGTTTAAACCCCCATAATGCTCTCTGCTTGCAGCTGAGTCGCAACAGTGTTGAACAGTAAGAGGCGCCCCTTGGTGGTGTAACCAAGCACTACAGCTGATCTATACTACATTTTTTGGCATGTATGTCCTTCCAGCTTATTGGTTAATATATATGTAATCGGTGTAATCGGTCAAATTACTAATTAAGTCGATTCATCATTGACATCCCTACCTGGAACCCCTCTAGACTATGCTAACTCTTCGTAGACACCTCTATCTGTGTCGTTTTTAGAAACCTGTAATGTGAGCAGAAGCCAACACTTCAGTTCAGCCCTTTTATCAGCAGAGCCACAAGCGCAACGTTTCTCAACTTAACCTCCATAGGATGCAAAAAAACCCATTATACAACACCTACACACAAACACACAAAACATAAGTCAAACAACCAATGACACCTTCACCTCTTTCTTTGCCCCTTCATTCTACCACTGAACATATTTCCCTTCCTCAGCAGCTCATCATCTCTCCTCGTATTTACCCATCCTTTATCTTTCTTCTCTTCCACCAATCTAATCTTTCCTTTGCCGCCCTAGCTCATCATTCACCAGCTCTGTTTCCCTCCCTCAATCTCTCTTCTTCTCTTCCTCATCTATTGCTTCAAATTAACATCTGCTGACTGGCCTGCTACTCCAATAACCTGTTAGACCCAGCAAGAACCACTGACACACAGAGACAATCAGCGTGTTTGAATTCAGAATAATATTTCATTTATATTCGGGATCCTGTGAAAACTGTTTATGAAAACCCTGAATATAGCCAGTATGTGCTGATACAAGCTGGCATATGAACAGCGTATCCCATTGGGTTGCTCGGCTTGGAGTCATGAAGCCTTGCGCATTTTCACACAGTGATGAGTATCAAAATAAAGCACCACTACTAACACAGTGGGAAAACTGTAAAACGTCTGTCTGCATCGACATGGCATCCAACATGAGGCCTAAGCTGAAATAAAGCTCCCATTCAGAATATAAATGTTCGTGCACACTCGCTGACTGACACACACACACGGTCTTGAGTTGCAGAGTGCATAACGAGGTGGCGATAACGGCAGTTATGTGACTGACAGGATCATTAAAACCACGAGCACTATGCTACTTATCTGTGCACTTGACACCTCATTCAGCATCTCCTGTGTGTTTCGTGTGCTTGTGCATTTAATTTCCAAAAGGGATTAAAGATGCCTACACAGTATTTTTCTGGAGATGCGCATTAGTTAACCTCAATGGTATATCAACTACATTTCCGCCTACTTTCTCCAAAATAACAATGCACTCCTTCATTCAAACCTTCTGTTAAACCCTGCTACACTTTTTCTTCAGTTCAACATGGAAACCCGCTCTGCTTCATTCTCACTGGAAGACACACGAAACCAGAAACACACACTTACAGGCTGTAAGATAAAAGTCTGGCATTGTCACAAGCGATGTCGTAGCTACAACCTTCACCCAGTCGCCCTCAGCAAATTCAAGAGCTAAATCTTTGCTTTCATCAGGCTTCTCGTTTTTACATTTTATAATATGCATCGAAACTTTTTTTATGTGAATTAGAAAAAGAAACTGACATAAATGTTGGTTTACCCTCGTATAAAGTTGATGTTATATTGTTGGTGTTTAGAACCACCAACGGAGTGAGAGTGTATTTTCACTTTTTTTTAAAGTTATTTTTTTGGCCTTTGTGCCTTTATTTGATAGATCAGTGAGAGAGAGACAGGAAAGTGGGGGAGAAGAGTAGGGGGAGGACGTATGGGAAAGGGTCATGAGCAGGATTCGAACCCATGACCTCCACATTGGGACTGTAGCCCTGCACATGGGACGCCAGCTCAACCAGGTGAGCTATAGCGGCGCCCGTGAGAGTGTATTTTGAATGAAGACTAAGGCGCCGTCTAAACACATACAGGTACACACATGTGTCGCATCCCATCTTATTGCATTAACTGACCATGCTCATCATGATCCAGTCTGGTGCACTGCAGCTGTCTGATAACAGCTAATGTTTGCAGAGAGTAAAACACTGTCAAAATCCCTCTGTTATTTTTGTTAAAAGATCAATATCTTAATCACTTAAAGGTCCTCTCTTGAAGATATTAAAAAAAACAGGAAAACTGAATCTATTTGATTTCTCTCAGACTATCCTGGCTCAAACACTGCCTACCTACAGACTTACAGATCTAAATTTATCCGGTGCCCTGCTGTAAACAATGTTGGCAGGAACCCGTGTCACACTGCAACTTTCAGAGCCTCTTCCTGCCTCTCTGGCCTCTTTACCTTCACAACATCTGCTTGTTCATTGATTCTTGGAAACTTGTTACATCCAGCGTGTGTGACTTTTTGTCCACTCCCTCGGGACTGGAAACCTCCCCACCTTCTTTTCGCCTATCGACTTATATTTTTATCAGCGAATGGACGAGGATCCGAGTGGGTGTGCATCTGCAAAATGCTCTGTCAAAGCCGCATACATGGGCATCCATTCTAATCAGTGTCATCATGCTGTAAAACACACTTGCAATTAAACCCACAACTGGGCGGAACAAGTAGAGCATCCACACCGAGACACACAGTAGCTTGTCACACTGACACAGTCTATGAGTCAGTCTACTGTCCATCCTTCCATCACTCCCTCTCCCCGTCTGTACACTGGGGTTTTAATTATAGAAGCACACAGGAGCCTCATTACACAGAGAGAGAAAGAGAGAAGAGACTGTGAGAGACAGAAATGAGAGAGACACAGGAAAAAGACAGTGAGGGGAGGTGGGGATCAAGAGAGAGAAATCGGATCCCTTTGCAACTGAAATATTGAATATAATAATTCCAGACACAACCAGTTGTAGCAGGAATTAATCAAAGCACTGATTCATTAGCCGAGCCTCTTTATCAAAACCACTGAGTATTAGTGCCTATTTGTATGATTATGCATGTGTGTGTTCCACATCTGCAGACTTCAAATTACCAGACTTTTAATACAAAGGAGATCATTGCAATCCTAATGTGTCCTTACACAAGGTTAGATCTTTCAAATTAACCTAGCGGGCCCGTGGTAATAGATAAAAGCATGTTAAAAGAATAATGTGGGCAGCTTATTGGTACCCATACTTCAAGGTTTACATGCTAATGAATGCATCAGTGACTCTGTGAAGTGACCTTCAGAATGGTTATCTGTTCACTATCTAACAAGGCGCTGGACAGCTTGACTCTGATGAGGGGCCAATCATTACAGCCAGACAACAGAGTCACAGGATGACGACGCTTGATGTGGGTCTCCTGATCGACAGTGGTGAGTATCTACTGATCGGCACTGTCTCCCAAAAATGATGCTCCAAATGACTGAACTCGGTTTAAATTACTGTTGTTTAAAGTAATTCAAAGAATTTCGTTTTGATACAAAGGTAGTTTTACACTGGAAGCTAAGAGTGTGACATGGTAGGAAAGAGCCACATGTCCATGTAAGGAGGCAGGACTTTCACCCAAGACAACATGTGGGACCTGTATAGTTATTTACTTTTGGTTTTCACTCACAGTTTGGTTAGGTTTAGGCACCAAAACTCTGTGGCACAGTTTGGGTGAATACACAACCCTTAACGACATGTTTGAAACTTCTCCTCTATTTTCAGGGTTACCAAGAAAACATATCTTATATACGACTGGTTGACTGAAAAGGAGATACAGTAAAGCAATAAAATTAATATCAAAGATATGTTGAATAGAGACGTATTTTAAATACATTACAAATAAATGTAATTCAGCAGTAAATCTCTGTAGCTCAAAGTGTAATTCAGAAGGCATTTTGGTTGTACAGGAACATAATATTTTGGAGACAGAGCTGCTGATAATGACCTGAGGAAGGACAAGCTACGAACCAGCGACACGTTACTGGCTGATGTGGTGAAAGACATCTTAATTCGCAGGACTCAACCTCACAACTTACAGAAGTTGAAGAATCTGTGCAAACAGTTTGCTGCCAAATACCACAGGGTTCCTTCAGTGGCCTCAGTGACTTGAAGCTGTTTTGGCGGCACTCAGAGGCCCAACAGCATATTAGCCACAGGTGGCGATAATGTTTTGGCTCATCAGCGTGCACCGTGGGCCATAGTCTGCCATCTCTAGCAAAATATTACATCCAATAATTGAGGAAACAGTACTACTTTTGCCTTCAAACTTGGTGCTACATGCAGAAAGGAGAGAATAAAGCATGCTCTGTGGTGCTACATGAAGTAACACACTTGGTTGCTTTAATGCACAGTATGCAGGAGAGTGACTGATGGATACTAAGCTTTTAATCGGTTTCAGTCCAACTACAACTGAAACAAATTGCCTCCACAACAGCAAAGCTCTTGTGAATATGTGATATTTGAGAGCAATCACAGATGGTCACTAAGTAAGGGCTGCTGTGCAAAAATTTGGAGTTATTTGGCAACTAAGTGTGAACACACTGCAGCGCCTGAAGCCCATGTGGTGTTTTCTTTTGACTCCAAACTCTATTTTCAAAAGAACCTATTTAAATCTGTTTTCTGAACCAAGTCCTGTATCTTGTTGGCTTAAACCAAACGCATGCACAAATAACAGGACCAAAATAAGTTCAATTGCCTGCTGAGAGCTGCTTGCTCTTTCCACTGAAACTCTTTCTTCCGCACAGCCAGACTTGGAACATGACACCTGGAGTGATCACAGTCAGGAATGAATATCAACTAAAAATGGGAACATGAATATAGAATTGCAACTTATTTCTGATCATTTATTCTAAACATGGCCTCCCACCAAAGGGGAAAATGTCCGCAGTTTATAAAAACCCAAGATGACGAATGTCTTCTTGATCGACTGTCAGTCCCAAAACTGTGTTAATTTACAATTACACACAGGGAAGAGTAGCAAATCCTTTATCAAACCAGACGACGAGTATTTGTTTGCTATTATTTGGGTAATATTTGATTTGACTAATCAGTTATGAAAAGAAACTCATCAGCAACAGGTGCCTCAAAGGGCTTTTTTTTTGTACTTTTCCGATTACTCACACAACAACACCTCAGCACAACACATCAGAAATGAAAATACCATTACTATAATTACTACATCGTTATCTGCTTCTTTTTTTTTCAATAGCATCTACACAAAATCAAATTAAAATGTGCCCTTCTTATCTGAGAACTGTTGCTGCTGCCAATTATAGCTTAGTACTTCTATACAGAAAGGCCTCTGTTAGCTAATAGGAGTAAAGTCTAACAGACTAAATCTGAGCGTATCTGTGAAATCTTTGAGTCATTTCATCTTGTTGTTAAATAAAGAATATTGGCAGCTGCTCCCAAACATTGCCATATTTTCTGTCGGTAATTAATTAAGAGCAGTCATATGAGAGGGGGAGAGGAAGAAAAAAGATTTAGTGTCACTGTTGAGTGCGTACACCTGCGCTGGTAACAGAGGGTGGTGGGTGGCTACACAGCATCCAATTTGGCATTTGTTTTGTTTATAGGGGTCACCAGCCAAAAAGTCTGGAGAGAGTCACCGCTCCACATGCCTGTCTGCATTCTTCTCTCACTGGGTTGACTGAAATCTCCTGGGGCGTATTCCCTAACCAGCGCTAGGAGCTGCAGACTGTCTGTTCACGTAGAGCACACACAGGCAGATTGTGGCGCGGATCATTACGTTGCCATGTTGGAGAGAAAGGTTTCTATGGCGTTCCTTGAAGCCTACCAAGGCATGATGCAGCAAAATGCAAAACACCTTGAGCGCATGACGAGAGCTGCGGCGCTGAAAACAACCTGACAGCACACAAGGCATACAGGGGATTCTCTGATCCCACTTTTAAGCTCTTAAATGGGGGCTGGCAGGTGTCGGGGTCTGCAACACTACGACGCGTTAAAACACACTCACACACACACGTGCATACACACAAGCCGCGTACGTTCCACCTCGCAAAAAACACAATCGCACACTCACTCTCTCCAGGGACACTAAAATACCTCCAATTAGACGCCACACAGAGCAACTGGGATGGGACCTGGAGCAAAGACACACACACACACGGCTGCTCAGACACACATACAGTCGCACACGTGCGCAGAAAGATCCACAGCAGGCTCTCGTTTAAGAGTCAGCGATGTGGAAAGGAAACATCTGGAAGGGAGGGAACACGATTAGAGAAAGAAACAAATGACACAAAGACACACCCGTACGCAAAAAAAAAAACAACACAAATGTTGTCACTGTGCGCGCACACTGTCACACAGTATACATAAAATACTTCAAACTCCGATTTCCTCAAAGCCTTTTAAAGCAACAGTAACTTGTCTGTCATGTGCCATATGCTGTTTGAAAAGTCGTCACTCTTGTCTTATCCCTTTTCCTCTTCTATATCTATTTTCCTAAATGACACCCTGAATGTGTATACAACAGTGGGATGGTGAGTGTGTGTGTGTGTGTGTCTCTGGGTTATCCTGAGGTCAGCAGAGTCTATTCTTCAGCTCCTGACAAACGCCACTCTGTCACTTCTCAGGGCCGCGGGGCGACAAACCCTTCTTGATGGAGGAAGGGGGGAAAAGAGGATAAACGGAAGAAACTGAGTGATGTGGAATGGCAGACACCAGGGGAGACTCCAACAGGAGACGTAATCAAACTCAGACAGACTCTGTTCCAATCATCAAACCGAGGTAATCAAACTCAGACTCCCACACCCTCTCCAATGCACACATACAATGAATGATTAAGGTTATGAAAGAGCATAAGGTTATTTTACGATGCATTTATGCACTTGGAGCCGAACCCTCGCCTAGCTCTCTTCCCCGTTACTGTTTTTTTTTTTTGCATCATGGCCATGGTGTCTTTTTGCCTGTCGTCGTGATTGCTCTTCTGTATTTGCGCTCTATTCAACTACATCCTGCAGTCAATAATACATCATGTTTTATGAAATCACTACTGTGCAGAACTGTGAAGCTTCAAAAAAAGACATTTTCAAACAACTTCCTCTAACTTTGTTGTAGTCAAGACATCTTGTTTCTGGAAACTTTGTTGCCAGGAGTTTGTATTAACTTCTATCAGTACAGTGATTACAGAGGTATAGGATGGTGAGCATTAGGGTGGCCGCCAGCAGCTATTTTTCCATCAATCTAATTTATCAGTTTGAACCATGACACTCCCAGTTTACGGACTCATTCTAACAAATGTTCTTTTGCACTTTTGCACAGTATTTCTTTTCTATTTTACTGCTATTTTATTATTTATAACATCTTTTAACTTTTTTCTTTCCATATTAGCTGCGGCAAAAATGATGCCTAGCGAAATTTCATTGTATTTCTTGTACGATGGCAATAAAGTTTCTTCTTCTTCTCGTTCCCATCTATTGACTATTTTATGGATTAGCTGATCATTCTAAATGACAATGAAAAATGATCATTAAATTTAAGTTCATCTTATGTTTACAAACTGCATGTCATTCTATAATGTAGAACAATCAGAAATATAGTCTGAATTGCAAAGTTTTAAAAATTAGAGTTGAAAACCGTAGAGTTAAATTTGAAACACCAACAGGATAAAAACCTATGTAAGAAAGAGGCCTCAGTAGTGCAACTACAAAAGAAATCCAAATTTAAGAAAGTGAAAAAGTTTAGTCTACGTGTTAAAAAAAGTGTAACACAAGCAGGTAAAGCAACTCCGTTTCTACTTTTTGTGTAACTGTTGTCTGATTTTGGTAGTAGCTTGACAATATGAATAAATTCTAAGCACAGCCATCTTCTTCAACTCATGTGATGAATTTATCAGATGACATTGCAGTTATAAGCGCAGTAGCTTGAAGGTGACTGCTGGTTAACACATAGTGGTAACGGACTGTATTTCAAATTTCAAATTTTGAAGTTTCAAATCAAATTCATTGTCATTTTGCTGTACATACACAGTAGCACAGGCAAGATGAGAGAGCATTTCTTCAGGATTATTTAATTAAGTTTTGCGAAATGAACGTCTGGGATAGGTAAGACACTAAACGTTCCCTCTCGCTGTCTCCTGAAGGGAGTCTATGCGCGCCGCCATCACTTCAATGAATATTTCATACTTTGCATATTGTCTGACAGCACAACCAGATAAATATGTAAATGAAAACAGCTGTATTAAAATGCAGCATATCTGAGCACAGAGAGCAGGAGAGAAGTGAACAGCAAAGTGCCTCCATGTCAAATAGTACCCATGTGTTTTCTCTTTAGATGCTTGTGCTTGAGGTGCCATCGAAACTTTGCACAACCTACACACCACCTTTGTCTTCTGGGATCATTTATCTTTAAGACACTTTCACACTGAACCAAGTGAGACTCTGCTGCGCCATCATTGTCTAAAACCGTGGTGTCGAATGCAGCTGACCAATGACTGGAGCCAAAAACAACTGACGTTATTTTGCAATAAATATGAAATGACACTAAAGAAAGACATGTGCTACGGTATAGTGAAGCCTTTTTGGAAAAATCAGCATGGGACTGAGGACACAGGCTTATAGGTGAACGTCTTACAAACTGGTATTGTGAAATGGACAGATGGTGAATTTACGAAGCAGTTGAGATCTAACGAAAAGCTGCTGTGGTGAGAACTTAGGGGCTAAAAGTCAGAACATCATGGTCTCCACTGCATTGATTTAAAAAAAAATCTATGTTCTGCTATTCCTGCAACTGTATTAAAGACAAGCATTGAAGGACTGAAGTACTCTTTAAAGTGAAGCACTCGGTATGGATGTGATATTCCAAGCTATTTTTGCAGTTCAGCAATTATTAACAAGTGTGACATTACTGTCTGCTCTATAGAACATATAAAGGCAGCTGATAAACTATTGAGCCCAAAGCTGAGATACCATTTAAAGTGCTCCACTAATTATGCCTGCATGTACCGTTCGCATCTGCAACAATTTCCTTCCCTCTCGCTCTTCTTCCTTTGTTATCCTGCCCTTTTCTTTCCCTCTCTTTACCCCGCATACCCTTCTCCTCTTCACTCCCCTCCTCACTCCTGTTATACATAAGAAGTCCATGCATGTGGGATCAAAACTTCTCTATCTCGGGGTGTCAGCTATTTTGTCTTGTTATTTTATTCTGTAAAGGGCATGCGTTTGATGATGTCCAGTTATGCTGAGCGTTTCTGGGCGTGTGTATGTTTACATGTCTGTGTGCTTTAATGTGCGAGTGTGAGTCTCCCTGCGGTGAGTGCTCTCTTTGGGGATATTTTGCTGCTCTAATGGTCTGATGTACAAATCTACAAAGACCTCCACTGCTGTGAAATGAACAGCAGCACACAGACAGACACACACTCTCTTCTGGGCAACAGGGAGACTGACTGCTGTTTTGATTGACAGGCTGAGGTGTGTGTGTGGGTGTATGGTTGTGTGCAAAGTGTATATGAGTGTGTGTTTAAGACAGAGGGGAGAGAGAGCGATGATTGCAGGTATGCATGGAGCTCAATTAATTGGAGTAGGGATCCTCATCTCCTGTCACTAACAGAAGTACCCTAAGGCCATTAGAACTGTCTTTCTCTTGAATGCAAACACACACAGACGCACACACACACACACACGTCCACAGTGAATCACATCCTTGTATACAATAACTAATAAACCAGAGCTGCACCTTGACTGTGACCCTCCCTCCCTGAAGTGGCTGCAAAGACGTGATTTGCTGTATTGACTGTATATTCGAACACCTCGAAAGATACATGTTCCCTTTTTGAAATTCAGCCTCTGTCAATCCGTCATGTTCGCACCGTACCGATAACGGACAGAAAATGTCTTCTGTAACAGCATATGTTGTTGGTGGTGATAAAAAGCTCCAGGAGCTGTTTATTTTAGAGGCAGGCTGTACTTCCAGTGATTACAACGTGTGACCTCTCACCAAGCTGTTGAGCTGCTATCAATTGTGGCTGTTCCAGCTCGACCATGGATGACAGTTAGTGCTTTTATTTTCCGCAGTCTAGGCCACACTTACAGGGTAGTGGTCAGGGACATGCAGATAATGGATCTGTCAAGCAGGTAGGTCATACAGCTGGCTGTCGACCACTTCTCCCAGCTCTTTTTTGGCTTTACGGATTAGCCAAAAGGTTTTGTTGACTGTCGATGGTGAAACAGCTTGAACGTACGCAAATGTGACACTCTCTTACCTGTTAATGCCCGTGGTTCTGTGTGACTGCGCGACACACACGAAGAGCTTTCATCTACAACAATCCTGACACGAACAGGTTGTCGGCCATATCCTGAGTCTACACCCATGACTCACTTCATTAATTCTTTCTGTCTCTGTCTCTACCAATCCTCTCTCTCGCCAGTTCTTGTCTGTTGAGCACAATGCTTAAATCAAAGTAAGAAACAGGAGAATAGAAAATAGGTATCTCATTTATTCTGGTGAATTTATGAAAAGAAAGACAACATTTTTAGAAATTTGACTGACAGCTATGAACTTCTGCCTTCAGATCCTGTACAGGCTGCTTAATGGAATGGAAAAGAGAAAAGAGGGTAGACAGGAAATGGAGGGAACAGATAGGACAGGAAATGTAAAAGAAAAAAAAAAAAAGAAAGAGGTGGCACAGATGAACAAAAACACAATTTGCATAAGTTTCTTCACGTGTTTTCTTGTGCCAGTTAACCTGGTGAACTGCTCATCACTTCAGTTCACTTTAATTTAATCTCATTTGGCCATAACGGATTCTTGTGCTTCTCAAATTCCCTGTGAGTATACTTTGCCCGATCTCTTTCATCAATAGGTCCAGTCTGCTTCTCTGTGTATACACTATGTGCGATCAATGTGTAACTGCATGCACAGAAATACACCAGGGATGTCCCGATGCATTCCTAAAGATTGGGATCTGGGCCAATTAAAGCATTTCTTAAATGATCAGTATCAGCACGAACACAAGCCTGATCATCGCATTGTGTAGCTATTTGTACACTGCTGATATTGCTGCTTTAGTTGACAGATCATGATTTGGGCCACAAAGGGGGCTCTGCTACATATGCCACTGAGATATAGGAACTCTCTCTTAGTCAATCCCAGTCTGTCCTTAACATATGAGCTCTGGTCGGAAGCCGTTAAGTGTCACATATTGTCATAGTGGCCTATTGCTAGCTAAACCCCCACAATGCTCTTTGTTTAACTCCACAGAGCTGCTTGTAGTCCCAGTGACCTGCTCTTCTCCTTCAGCTGGTAATAATCAGTACCATTTCTATACAGTTGTGACCTACATGCTCATACATCTAATATGCTTCAAACACATCTGCAGCAGTGATTCATAAAAACCAACTGATCAACCAATGGGCTCGTCTTTTTGTTTTTAATGTATTTTCTTAACAGCTTGCCCATCTTTGCATTATTTTTGCTCTTTGATTTGTCAGCCGGTTTTTCTGTAATTCCATGTTTTTATATTTATCCTCGGTCTCAGTAACAAAGAACTGAATCAAATATGCCTTTATATAGCAAAGGATGTTTACCCAGGAAATGTTTATTGTAGAAAACACACACTTATAAAAAGAAACAAACACACACACGTGTGCACGCAGATGTTTATGGCCGCAGACTGATCAGTGAAGCCTAACTATACCCTTACCATTCCTAAAAATGCCCAGGGGAGCACTTCCCACTGACAGCTGTAACAAGGTACTGTGCCTATATTTATGTGATTGTGTGTGTGTGTCCGTAGGTGCGCATTCCAGACAAAGGATGCCAAAGGATACAACCCTGTAAAGAGAATCTAATTAAAACTCTATACAGCCACAAGGGACAGAGCGCTCGCTCCCTCCCTCTCACTCTCATTTAACCGTAGTGAACACTTCAACTGAAGGACTGTTAGACAGTAGAGTCAATCCTCTGGCCTCCAAGGAGAAGAGATATAGAGAGAAGCATACAGCAATAAAGTGATTCAGTGATAACAGCCATGACAGAGAGAGTCTAAAATTCAAACATCAAACTTTGCAGCGCTTGTGACTGAAGCTTATTTCCCCCAGAATGAGAAAGGGCTGCTTGTCATTCACAACAGGGAGCAGCACACTGGCCTGGGTATGGATAGTTACTTACTAATTGCATTTTTAAAGGACTGTGGCTGTTAGACTTGCAAACAATCGGTAGCGATAACTAAAGATTGGGACAAACGAGCAGACAAACTGAAGACTTGACAACCCATAAATAACCCCTAATAAAGATTGTCTCTGCCAACTCGCACACATTTTTTTAGTCTTTGACAGCCAGAAAGGAGCAAAAACCTCACAACTCAGTCAATACACAACACAACACACTCAACCGCTGGTCAGTAACAACTGGAGTTCTTGCAGCAGACCAGCCAACAATCCTAAACCAACTGTCAAGCTATAGCAGAACAGATGTGGACAGCAACCAGCTGCTTCAACTGTTTATAAAAAGGCCATAAAGGAGGAAAAATGAACATTTAGTGGGGGTGAGATCATGGATAGAGAGGCATGGATGTGTGTAGTCTACAGGCTGTACGTGACTCAATCTGGAGACAAAGAATCTGACCCAGAGTGGATCACAGCATCTTGTTTAAAATAGGTCTCCAACTTCAGGTTGGCTTCTGACAGCTGGTTTAATTTTGGATCCAGTTCCAGGTTGGAAACCTGCCAAATTTGCTAAGCTTCAAGTCTATCTTTAATCTAATCTCTTTATCTCACTTCACACATCCTATCGATGCCAGTTGTTGCTTTTGTAAGTTCAAACGACAAACCAAAGGCTAAAATAAGAGTTGTCTGTTGTGGAGTTAGCCTGTTTGTGTTCTCAGCAAAAAATTGTTTGTGATGTAAAGGAATCTCAACATTTAAGTCTGCCTAATGTCACTGTATGATGGTGAGCAGCTGAAGTGGATTGGTACAGACCGTCTGAGTGGGAATTCTCAAATTGATGGTAATTTCAGTGATTAGAATTTTCAAGTTGAATTCTTATTTGTCAAATCAATAATTCAAGAAAATAATAATCATTCTAAAATATGAGATTTTCTGTATTTTAAAGACACACTCTGGTAAAATCAACTTTTTTTTTTCCTCTTAGCATTTCCAATTGGTGTTTTTTTACATGCTAGAAGACATGTCATGAATAGTAAGATGTCAACACTGTGGCTGAGCATTTCCATCTTGAAGCTGCAGTGTGTCGATGAG
Organism: Stegastes partitus; assembly: GCF_000690725.1. Lineage (NCBI taxonomy): Eukaryota > Metazoa > Chordata > Actinopteri > Pomacentridae > Stegastes > Stegastes partitus. The sequence goes on from NW_007578325.1 coordinate 220,817, forward strand.
TCTCAAAAACATAAAGTCAGACTTCCACTTTCATGTGTAACAGACCTAAAGAACCAATCCTGTCAACTTGCACGGTGAAACTTTCTGTATCCTTTTTGTTTTTCCTTTCAAAATTGTTTTCCGGTTTAATTTAACATGTGTGGCTGAATTACTCTAACATTGCAATTTGCTCTTGTGTAGCGTCGCTTTGCAGCATTTTGCATGGTTGTAGGAGAGCTGGTGTGCTCCAGCGACAGCGAGCAGTGTTGCAGAAGGTGGAGAAAGAGGTGGAGACTTCATAGACATGCACACAGTAGAAGAAGCATCGCATCGAAGCCATTTTAAAGCAGGAAGGGATTATTTTATCTTAAGACTTACATGTAGATGAGTTTTTAGGGGTGAAATCAACCAGCGGAGAGGGACTTTAATTTGCTAATAATGATGTGTGCATATGTAAGTTGTTGTTATTCAATAGTTCATATCTTCTGCTGCTCATCTCATTTCTCAGTTGTATCCAGAGTGCAGGTTGTCAACAGTAATTAGGCTACCACTGGGCTGCATACTGGGCCAAACTAAAAGCACACATTTTAACTGAATAGTTGGTATTTTCTTGTAAAGTGGATTCAATCAAAACCTCTATCAAACTGATACTGAGCCTCAACTCTAGTTATAAGACAGAGAATCTAATCAAGCTCATCAAAGGCCAAAAAAGGGCTAAAACAAAATCCGATAATGATCAAGCAGCAATTACTGAGTAATAGAAATCCTCTTCTTTGGGGGATTGATAATGCTGCTTGGTTTCATTGTGGAGTAAACTGACTCTGACGTTGCACACGCTGTTAATCAGCAGGGTTGTTTGCTCTGGTACCAAATCAGTCAAACTGTTTTGTTTTGTTTTGTTTTGTTTTTTTACCTGAGATGCTCAGGTAGACAGCGGGACTCGTCACATTCTCTCCAGTCATCTCGTTCACGGCTTCTACATGGTAACGTCCAGCATCCGTTGCAGTGGTTGCCAAGACAACCAGCTGATTGTCCATGGTGATCGCTCTGTAGGGCAAGAGTAAGACACAAAGACAACAGGGGCTTAGAAAACACAATAATAACATCTCAAAGCAGAACATGTCTTCTACTAGCATCGCTCCAGCTCAGACAAGAACACCGCTCAAACTAAGACTCTTGTCAAGAGACGAGTATTTGGTACATGGATCATTTAGAATTCATAAGGGGGGGAGGAAACATTGAATACAAGCATCAGAAAGAAAAGAGGATTCAGACAGCTTAAATAAATCTCTTCTCCTGTCTCAGATTGATATGTGGCTCATTTTGTGTATCTTTCATTCTTTTGGCCATTCTCGTTGTTTGTGCATTGTCTTCTGTTCTTCCTTCTTTATACTGATTCATCCTCATTTCCCCACATACCAGCAGCAATCAATACGGCACAAACACGCAGTAGACTGCTACACAAGCACGCACAGCCGCAAACCCACAAAATCTAAAACTGTTCTCACTAGAGCACACAGAGATAAGAAACGCTCACTTACAAACAGATTTTGTGTTGCTGTTGCTTTTCAGGGGAGCATAATAGGAAGAGTTGACTTTGGAGGGAGATGGTGTGGGAGAGCGGGAGGGAGTGGAGGAGGGTAAAAAATATATGCGTAGCGCTCAGATTTTCATGTGTTTGAACTTGTCTGTCTGGCAACAGATGCCGCCAGGCAGGAAGCGCAGGATTATGTTTTCAGTGATGCTACTTCTGTTTTGAGCATGTCAGTGGATGGAAATCCCCCCAGTATTCTAACCGGAGAGCTGACACTGAAATAAAATCAATATGACCAAAGGGAGAATAAAGCATATTAAAGTGAGATAACTGTCTTTTATTCTTATAGACTCAGTCTGTTGCTGTGGCCTCTACAACACACATACTGCACGCCGTATTCATATTGCAAAGCCCTGTGAGACAAACTTTTAGGGCTATATAAATAAAAAATAATAGAAGAAAAGAAGAAGCTACGACTGTGAATACTGGATGTTTAAATACATTTTTTATGCGGAAAAGTTGCGCGTTTACATGTGAAAAGACATTATTCTTATGAAACAACATCCGCATGTGTGCGAGCTTCTGTATTGTTTAACAGCACCGGATTGCCAGCAACGGATGTGCCCCAAAACCCAGTCGGAGCAGTGCCAACTGGCACACACAACCACACATGCCGCTTATGACAACCTGAATCGATACTATAGCACAATGCTGTACCGACAGCACTGTAAACAATGCCGACTAATAAACACAAATATTTACACAGCTTAGAGCATCCAGGTCCAAATTGAGAAAGTATTTCAATGTCTTTGCCAACACTTTAAAGCTGGAAGAGATTAAATTAGTTTCATTTACAAAGGCATCCTAGCTACATGTTGCTGCTACGCTATCAAACGATAAGACATTTGGCATCATTACTCCGCCCTTGCTGCTATGTAATAAGCAGCATGCTGGCACAACCAAATGGAGCACAACCAATGTGATTATCAGCATCCATAGCTTAGACATGGCTGCGCTGATGCCCCATAGTCCTTTACATGGAAGTGTCTGAATGAGCGAAGATGGAAACTATCGATAGAGAAGAGAAGAGAAGAGAAGAGAAGAGAAGAGAAGAGAAGAGAAGAGAAGAGAAGAGAAGAGAAGAGAAGTCCTGAGCCACAAAAAAAATAAAAAAATAAAAAATGTGGGGTTGTTTGACGACACTCCAACAAACACACTCTCACACAGGCAGAATTCCTCAGGTCTAATTTTATTCAGTGTGATTTCCCAGGAGAACATCCACAAGAGCCAGAGCCTCAACCCCAACACTGACACTCGCTGTTTGTGCGAGTGTATGTTGCCTTTTGTGTGCATGTATGTGAGTGCGCTTTCAACTGCATCTCACTGCCTGAAATAGAGGCTTTAACCAAACCTTCCTCTTGTTCTCTGTCACTTATTCCTCAGTGGGGATGGATTGTGCATCCTCACCAAGGTCTATAATGCAATTTATAGCTGTTAAGCTCATTAACTGCACTGACCCGCCCATTTTATCACATCTGTTTTTACCCGGCACATGCTGATTAATAGACAGTGAAACCATGCTTCCACTTGTCTGATTGAGGAGAGAGCCTGGGAGGTTCAAGGGAATCTAAATCCGCCAACTTACCATTCAAAGTCAAAAGGAGCTCAGTAGGCGGGTGTATGAGAATGCGGTTAGACCAATTAAGATAGCATATTAACATCTGAGCGTTTGTTGAGTTAAAAGTATTTGTTCGTGTGGTATCTTCCCTCATTTACATATCCCATTTATATGTGCTGTTTACATGTGAAATTACTTGTGATGACACAGGCTGATGGCGACTGCGATTTGCTTCATGCTTTCATTTGTTCCAAATTGGGAGGTCTCTGGCTTCATTTCCCATTAAATCTTCACATGGAACTTTGCTATCGAATGGCAACACAGAGGGGAAAAAAATGAAATGTGCCAATAAGAAGTGAGGCAACAGAGATTAGAGGCCCGCAATTCATTCGGAATTCCCTTCGAAAAATAATAAAATGTCCTTATTCGATGTGACTAGCTGGAGGGTGGTTATACAATCTTGTCGTAAGAGTTGCGCTGTCGCAGGACGCACACACACACACACAAAGAGGCATGCATGAGGACAGATTATGTGCGTCTGTTCATCCTGACTGTATATATCGCGCCGCTGAGACGATAACACAACATGAATTTAACATGTGACTCTGTGTTCTCTTTTAGGTTTGTAATTAATTAAACTGGACAAAATTGTTCAGGCTTTTAATTAAACACAAACTCAATTGTAAAACTGTGCATGACTCTGCATGCTTATGTGTGTAAGTGTGCGTGAGTGAGACAGTTCCTCCAAAGGCAGAAGAAATTAAATACAGCAATCAGCTACATCCTAGCCCCCTTCTCCTTCTGCATTCCTCCCTGCAGCCCTCGTCTCCCCTCAAAGAATAATAATAAAAAAAAACAACCTCTCTGACTCATTCTCTCAAATCCCATTTTCCATTCTCGCTCAGATTACAATCTGTGCATTTCTTTCTTGGTTTCCTTCCAATTTTCTTTGCATTTTTTTTCTTCTAGCTGTCTCTCTATCACACCATCCTTCCATTCAACTGTCCTGCCTCCCCCCTCCTCCCCTCTCCTCCCCCTGACTTCTCTGAACCAAAGCACCGAGCCAGATTGGTCTTTCATTTAAGTGTCTGGCCCCAAGACTTAATAAACACTCATGGGTGTCCGCAATGCAACACTGACTGTTGAAGACGCACGCACACACACACATCGGACCATGCCAAGACCTAATTAGCACACACATGTCGCAGGCCAGAGGATGAGTGAGCGAGATAGTGTGTGAATGTGTGCGTTTTTTTGGGTTTTTTTTTCATATCTAAGTGTGTGTGAGAGTGTGCGTCAGTTCTGGGGACAGATTCTTCTGCCAGCAGAGCCCATCCCGTCCCCGTCTGCCCTCCTCCTCTATCTCTGATAGGCAGCGTGCCACCTCCTTAAACCACAATGCCTCTGACACACAGAGACTTGGGGTGGAGAAGTGTGGCGGCAGGGCAGAAGGAGGGATACTCCACTGTAAACCGAGTCCAGACAGCAGGCTTTTTGGCAGCTTCATCTCCAGAGCGAGTGCCAGCCAGCCAGCCACCCACACATCACGCTGCATACACTCGCACACCTACTCGCACAGGCACACGCACAGTCGGGACCATTCACCGTGCCTCGCGGCCGTTTTAACCGGGTGTTTACTTTGGTGTTTAAGTCAGTTGTCACATGAATACTTTCTCTGTGCGAGTGATTGATAGTTAACACACACGGGCTCATATCGGCTCAATGCCACGCTGTGTGAGCGTCTGCGGACCTGCATAAATCCTGTGTAAATGTTTTCCAAGGTGGGTATTTTGTTATTACAAACTTTACATTGGGTTGAGGTATTCAAATTTTTTAAGGATTCCTGCCCTCAAAATTGCCTGTCAGCTTGAGTTGTGGTGTTGTGTCCTCTGTCCCAAAGTAATTGGTAACTATAAAACTGAGCCGCAGAGAGCGCGCTGTTTTGAATGCAGAGGAGGGGGGGGGGGCTCTGTACCATATTCATCAATGCATGTTATGATATCTTTTATATTTGCCTTGTGTTTAGATCTGACATAAAAAAACTCAGTAAAGCCAATAACTACAGTTCTACCAAAACAATACAACCTTATTCGTTCCAGGATTGCTTTAAAGGTTTGTTCTTGCCTTTTGAAAAAAAGAAGATGAGAAATTTACTATTTTACTAAATCTACTAAATTAATTGCAACAGATACGACAATCTTTACATTGAATGTTGATTCATCGACTCAAGATTCCCTGATTCCAACTTCTTAAATGTAAATATTTTTCGGTTTCTGTACTCCTTTACGACTCCTTTATCTTTGGGTTGTGGACAAAATGACATAGTACAACCTGATCCTGGGCACTGATCAACATTTTTTATACCAAACAACTCGATTTTCTGCGACTAATTCGCAAAAAATATATGATGTAAATACTGAAAAGGCATCGATGTTTGGTTGACGCATGTTTGTTTATTTGTTTTTTTCCCACTTTAATTCATTTAAATAATTTTTTAAGTATCACTACGTAATTATTGCATCATGATGTTAATCGTTATTGGCTCAAGTCATCTGTCAGCTACAACTTCAGATGTATGAAGGTACCACAGACGGTCACAGTGCATAATGTGGGTTGCACACTTTGCACATTTTCGGCGGCAGTCCACAGCAGCTTGATGTAGGATCACTGAAGAGAAACACATGGCTACTGCTCTGAACACTTCACATCTGTTTTCTTGTCTCCTCGTGGCTGTGCTCACATATATTGTACTTTAATACAGTCAAAAATCCTAATAAAGCTCTTCTCAGCTATTTCTGTCGCGGATGGAAATTCATGCACAGCTTAAGTTGAACTTCTTAATTGAGAAACAAACAATACGACATTTTTATCAGAACTTCTTTGCACTCTGGCTGAACTTGAATGTTTTCTTCGGCTTGAACGCGCAGTGACTCAGGGTGAACACAAAGATGGTAGTTGAGTATTTTTCAGGCAGTCCCAGGCAGCCAGTTACTGTTGTAATGCTTCGGAGCAAATTGGGAACAAAGAGAGGCTGGAAGTCTCAGATGATATAAGGTTTTGTACGCCACTGTAATGTAACAGCAGAGAATGAGAAAGAATTAGGAATGATCCTGGTGGTAAAAAGAGAAAACAATGAGGAGAACTTTTCGACAAGAGTTACATGTAGTTTTGGAAAATATGACAGATCTGTTTTTGTAATGGGATTAAACAGCCGAACTGAGTTAAGACTGGGGACTGGACCACCGCCAGTTCCTCTTGACATTCTGTTGCCAGTAGCTTGACAGTGACTGCTTTAGTGATTTTCCATGCATAGTTTAAATGAACCTATTGTTAACACCGCCTGGGGTTGGAGATTTGTTTTACAGTATACTTGCTGAACATTCTTTAATCCCTTTGCTCAAATGCAAAGGCTCCAAAAGTTATCTTTAAAAAAACATTTGTGTAAGTTTCTGATTGCTAAGACGGTGGTGGGAAACCCACAAGCCAAATTAAGATTTAAAAGTTCTGTCAAATTATTATGTAATTTTTTTTTGCTGCTTTAAAAATCGAAGCTTGTTCTGAGCAAAACTCATCACAATTTTTTTTCCTAAAGTCTAAAAAAAGCATCAATATCTTTTTTCCCCCATCCCAGCAGTAAAGTGATGCAGTAATGGCACCAATTCGCAGCTCAGCTGTCATGAATATGTGATGTGTCTGGTGTAAACAAAAGGATAGCCTCAGCTCCAAAATTCAAAACCTGACGACTGAAACTAGGCATTAGTCGGAGATTTATAGATAGGTCTTTTGAAACACAGCTTAATAATAGGCAAGAGCAAAGGTGCTAATGTTTACTGATGTTAATAAAGTGTGCTTAAATCAATGACGGCTTTTAACACAGCAGCAAAACTGGCTTGCAACTTGAAATGTGATCGATATGGTGTATAACCTTCAATCCATCAATTCTTCAGCCTTTCGATAATGCTTACACATCAAAAATGGATCTGGTTCAAAAAGTAAAAACTGTGACATTAACAATATTTCAAGCCTCAACTGCATTCAAAACTGCAGCTGCTAAAAAACAACGGGGGGGACGGGAGTGTCCAAAATTGGACAGTCTTTGGCATTCGTGCTGCAAGACACATTAGGTGCGGTTAGGCAGTACTTCCAAAGCTGTTATAAATAAATCCCTCAAACACTTAAAACATTAAATGCCTGCTACTCTTGTATCTTGTAATCAACAAAAGGGAGAAAACAAAGCATTTACAAAACAACTCCACATCTCTATAATAGGCTTGTTGGAGCTGAACCAAATGAGAAGAAATAATGGAATGGGGCTGCTGATGCATTAAAAATGTGCATCAACTATTTAGAAGGCCTGGATTTAGTCTATCTCAATTTAAATCAAGGCCAAACCCTTTTGGACCACATTAAAATGATAAAAGGATAACATTCACGTCTATTAAAGGCACCCGTCGGGCACATCCGGAGCCACACAATCAAACCTCCGCGCACGCAGCGTCCTATGGGACACATACTATATGATCCAAATTATGTGAACGCTCAAACGGGGTAAATGGACATTTGAAAATTACAACCACATGCGATTAATCAATTAAGTGAAAATGAATGGCGAACTATCCTGCAGGGATTTCCTCCCTCTCAGTCACTGCCGTTGGTTACGTCTGACTCTCTTGTCAGTGATGCACATCAATCTGAAGCTGCTGGATGGGTTGAGGTCAGGGCTCAGCTAAGGCCAGTTCTGCTGCCTTAACCTCGAAAAAATTGTGTCTTTATGTATCTGACATTGCGCATGGAGGCGTGTCACGTTGCAACACCACACTTTTGTTGCGAAGGTGGAGGCGCACCATTGTCTCATGGAAACAGTCGAGGGTTTCCTGCAGTATCTTACAGTGGAGGCACCACATCTCACCTAAAATTTAAAAAAAACAAACAAAAAAAAACTCTGCTAATATCAGAGAAAATTACCATATTTGTATGAAATCTGGCTAAATAGAAGAGAGGCACTAATTTACTCAGGCTGCACAAAGGCTGCATATTTAAGGAATGAGCACACTCATAAGACCATCATCAAAAGTGAACATGTGATGAGATGCATCAAGGCATGTCTGATTCAGCTCAGTGGGTGACTGATAATCACATTGTCTATTTGCTTTGTGGCAATTAATCTAAGCAGCACATCACAAATATGAAAAAAAAAAAGGAAAAGGGGAACAATTTTAGGGAAATGGTTCAGCTGGGGGATAAGACAGGAAGCGGTTCTTGCTGCACTGACTGAGATCAGAGTGTGTCCCTAATAAATGGTGATTACGGCTTTTTGAGTAAAATCATCTGTTGCAAAAACCGATTTCGCTCGAGGGGCAGAAGTAAAACTGTTCTGCTGGTGAAGTCGTTAAACTTAGAGGTGCTGAATCTAATGATCTTACATTGTGGATGATCATAAGTTGGCATATGACCTGTTTCTTAGAGGAGTCATTCACATAACATCATTAAAAAAAAAAAAATAACAGCACTGTCTAAACTCTCTACACTGGAATTGTGGCAAACAAAGAAAAGCAGCAGGCAGACCAACATCCTGAAAGACATGTTATTATGAAATCTTCTTATCAGAGACTGTGCGGACTTGAATGCAGATAATTACTGTTACTGTACGTTAATTACGTGAGCTCTGTCTCTGGCGCCGTGTTAGCACTCCGTTTAATCCCTTAATTGAGTCATTAGGAGGCAGTTGCCTGTGCAGAAGAGATCTAAGTTTTCTCCCCCATATGTAAGCCACCTCTTTGATGCATAATGTACAGATTCCTTCACTTTGTATGGTTATAAATTTGATAACTGAGTTAGTCTGATGTACAGCCATCGTGCATGTCATGCTTTCAGTCTTGCTATCATTGTCGCAGTGTGTGGGGTTAGCTGAGGGTGTGCATGTGAAAGCACTAATTTACTAATGTCTGGCAGTACACTGTCAGAGTTAATATGTTTATTCATAAATGTTGCAACTTAAGAGGAGGCAATTCTCAAGTTCCCTCTCTGGCAGTTTTAATTTCAGAAACTACCACCGCTGCGTATCTGTGCAGCAAACAACCATCTGGAATCATGTTAATGTCCTCTTTCTCCTGAGGAAAGAAGCTGAACATCATTCGGTGACTTGGTGCGTTCTGATAGGTCTGTAGTGGCCAATACTGAATATACAAATCACCACTTCAAGTTAGAGCTGTGTGAATAACATCAGCGCAAAAACAGGATGCAGAAATTCGTGACATTTTTCTTGAGGTGAAATAACAAGCAGCTAAATCTGTGGGGAGGATTCTGCTTCAGATCGTGGATTGTGATTCTATCCCAAAAGATCTCATGATGATCTTTTGCTGGTATGATGGTCACATGATTGGGCCAAAAGATGGTCATGTAATCTTTTGGCCAAATCACGCACCACTATTTTTTATTTTTAACATATTGTAACTGGGGCTGCAAGGTGGCCCGGTGGTTAGCACCATTGCCTCGCAGCAAGAAGGTCACTGGTTCGCCTCCTGGTAAGGACACCCGGGATCTTTCTGC